>NC_072783.1:20861225-21102778 GCF_022539595.1 Amphiprion ocellaris
GTATCAGCAGTTGCTTCACACAATAGACTCAACCTGGATTTCTGTGATAATAAAGTCAGCTTACATTTAAATAACTTGTCTCCAAGTCACTTCGTATAGTCTGTGGTAGACTGACTAAAAGAGCAAAGCCTCAGATTTCACTTCATGTCTCAATGTTGCAGAAATTTACAAAATTAAAAGCCAGGGTCATTGCCTTTAAAATATCTAAATGAGAATCTACAGTCATTCTAGCAGCTCTTTGAGGCTGTTATTTATGCGGCAATGTCTTGAGCAATTGCTAACAAAAGCATGCTAATATAATGTGAGCATGTTGACATCAAGCACATGTAAAGTCAGTCATGTTAACCCTTCCTTTTGTGCACTAGCATGCTAGCATCTGCTAACTGGCACAAACAATGGGAATATTTTCTTATCCTTTAGAGCAGTGGTCCCCAGCCACCGTGGACCGGTACTGGGCTGTGGGTCATATGGTACCGGTCCGGACAGAGGGACTATAAACGGTTTATTTTATATTTCGTTTCTGGCAGAGTCTGCAGGGTGTTTTATTTTGAAAAATGACTAGCTTGTCTTCCTAGCGCTTCTGTCTATGCTGTGTCCTGCACTTGATGTTAAATGAAGCCATCAATCTGCCAAAATTAATAAAAAACAAACGTCTCTGGAGAGCTTCCTTCAAAGGAGGGAGAGACTTGATGCTGACAGAATAACAAGTAATTAAATATTTAGCAATAACAAGTAATTTTATTTGTTTAGGACTCTCCTTTAGAAAAAAAAGAGCTCATTATTACTCTGCCAAGGAACGCGGCGGAGTTATGTGATGATCGGTGTTGGGTTTTTTGTCTGTCTGTTTGTCCGTCTGTGTGCAATGTTACTCAAAAATGGAATAACGGATTTGGATGAAATTTTCAGGGAAGGTCAGAAATGACACAAGGACCAACTGATTAGATTTTGGCAGTGATGCGGCTTATAGTCTGGATCCACAGATTTGTTAAAGATTTCTGTATCGTTGCCAGATATCGGCAAGGTGTCACTGTAACTATGACAACAAGTGAACACTACATTAGCTGTCTGCTGACGATCACATGATTGCGATCCTACTACAAATCGACCACTGCGGACTTATCCATCAGAAATGATACAAGGAACAATTGATTAAATTGTACGGGTGTTTCTGAGTTCCATCAATTCCCGCCGCCCGCTACATATTTATGTCACGCGATTCGGTACCCGTACGTAACGTACACATGCATGACACATGCTTGTGCTCAGCGCAAGGTCATTTTTTATTAAAGATTTCATCCGTCGGAAATGATATGACTGAGCACCCTTGGCGGAGTACTGTGCTCTCTGAGTGCTTTTCTTGTTTGTTACGTGCGCGATGAGCGGCCCGTAGGAAATTGTCTTGCTTGAATCCGGTCTGTGCTGCAATAAAGGTTGGAGACCACTGCTTTAGAGGTTCCCAGGGCAGTGGAGCTACAGCATCTCAACTGAACCCAGAAAGTTCTTGCTATTTAGTGACAGTACTAACCACCACACAACCAAGCTGAAGTACTCAGCAGGAAGTACCTTAAAGTTTCAACACGTGCTAAAGGTCATTTTAGACTTTTGAGACTTTTGGTTGGAGATGGAAGCACCTTTTCCAAATAAATGCTGGCATATGGAACATTTAACTTACACGACTGATCACTTGTTTTTGCTTCAAGAGACTCAGGAAACATGACTGGTACCAGCTGACATAAAACAATAATTGCAACTTGCCCAACTGAACAAAATTCCCATAGACCTCCCTTTGTTTTTCTGTTGTACATGGCCAAAGTGACAGGTTTTGACAATTTTTTATTTATTTTTTGGTTTGTAACCCTTACTTCTACTCTGTTTATTTAAGCTATGTGTAATGCAGTCTGTACCTCCACCTTTTGATATAGTCTGGTTTATTTACTCCAGAATAGCAGAAATAGAAGTAAACCCAGCTGCCATTTTCTTTTTTAAATTCTTTTCCAGCATTTCTAAAGTTTACTTCAAATTCACTTTTGTGATTACATTTAAGCACAAATGTAGTTGTTCAGATGTTTGAGTATGGACCAGAGTGCCAGACAGACCAACAAACAGGCCAATATAGAGCCATGATATAGAGCCATGATGCTGGCACTGCTTGAAATCCTCATGGACACAAGATACTTCATCTGCTGTTCCTTTCCTAAGGGCTAAAACCTTTGTTTTTGTGAAAAAATCAATTTTAAGGTGGAGATTTGGGATTTTTTTTCTCTTTTTTATGCCTCTGCAGATTGTTTTCTGTCCCTTTCTACCAAATGCAATATTCCAGGAACATCTATAAAGAATTTCTTTCTTCTAATTTGTCACACATGTTCACTTGGACTCAAGGATGAAGTGATTAGACTTTGGTGATGAAAGGTCACTGTGACCTCACAAAACACATTTTTGGTTGTAACTCAAGAATTCTAGCTTCTCTGCAACAACATCCATGTTTGAAACATCGCCTGCTGCCATGGCTACAACTTTGTTCTCTATCAGAACCAGCTTTGATTGCAAAGCGTGTGAACACATACAAGAATTTAGCTCAGTTTTTTGTCTCTCTCACTGAACTTCAAAGTCTTTGCTACATGTTGTATATGATACGACTCCGGACAGGCATGGATGTAAACTGCAACTTGGGTGGTTGACGAAGGCCTATGACCGCGGGGCAGTTTTTGGAGCAGTTGGTTTGCAACCTTGCAACACCCTCCCTGGGCTTGATTAGTATTTGCCTGTTTGATATACACTGTGGTGACTTGTGATGTAGTTATTTCAAAGGCAGGATATCAGCACTAAATGTACATTCATTGAAATTCTAAATTCTGTAACAAATTTAGGTTGAAACCTGTCAGCATGTAGGAGCTTGTGCACTCCAATTTCCATTATGGTTGAATCTTATGGGAACTCCTGTGATAGTCATAAATCAGGGGAGGATCTTGTGCCTCGAGACAATATGAAACAAAAACTTTGAGCTCCTGTTGACAATATGAAGCCCAAAGTACCCAAAACAGATTTTGTTCACAAAAGCTAACTTGTACCTAAAACATACTACCGTTCAAAAGTTTGGACACACCTTCTCATTCAATGTTTTTTATTTAATTACTTTCTACATTGTAGATTAATGCTGAAGACATCAAAACTATAAAAGAATACAAATGGAATTATGTTGTAAACAAAAAAAGTGTTAATCTTCAGTATTAATCTACAATATAGAAAATAATACAAATATATAAAAAGCATTGAATGAGAAGGTGGGTCCAAACTTTTGACTGGTAGTGTATATCTACATTTGCACTAGAATTTAATTACAGTTCAGCAAATGAGAAAAATATTCTGAGCTCGTTTTCTAATGCATCTCACCGTCTCTGCTGGAATCATAATTACCAGTATTAGCAGTATATATATATATTTTTTTTTTTACATCACATTGCTGTGCAGGCCAGAGATCAGTTTCATGTCTCTTGAAGCACTGACTCACTTCTTCTGCTGTCACAGTGACTTGATGAGTATTTGCTTCTCCCTCAGGCCTGAACTGTCTCTGCTGCTCTCTGGATGTGTTTGTTGTTTCTTCAGCTTGAGCAGCCAATTAAGGTTAATGTGATAGACATGATTTAAGCACATGAAAGCGCCTGAGGTTCACTGGCAAAATACTTCAGCAGAGAGCTACTCCTGTTAAGTTTAAGTCTGTGTGTGTGTGTGTGTGTGTGTGTGTGTGTGTGTGTGCGTGCGTGTGTGTGTGTGAGTGTGTGAGTGTGTGTGTGTGTGTGTAAGATGGAACATACAGGACCTGAAGGAAGCCCCAAGGTTGGAAATTGTCAATGATGTCTAAAGAAACCCTCCCTTTGAAATCAAGACATGGCATCCAGTATTTGTGGAATGCACAGTCAACCCTGTCTGGTAAACCTAAACGCGCTTATTCATTTCTACCTCTTTTCATTTTATGTCTTTGTGCCAGCTGACAAACCAATCGGGGGCTATACAATTTTGATCTTGAGCCAAATGCATATAATAATATAGTAAGGATCAGGTCCTTTTGCTGTTGTTGAAAAGCTGATTGTTGCTCAGCTTTATTGATGCAAAAATGTCTCTCTCAACAAGCTTTTTATATTTAAGGTAAGGGTTTAGGTAAGCAATTATGGGATAATGTGAAAATACCATAACCTGAAGGAACAATATCACAACAAGAGAAGATTACAGATAGCCAAGAAACTGACTTAGTAAAGCCAGTTTCACAGACAAATGTATGCTAATGTTAGGTAATACTGTGTAGAGTGTCAGAGAAACCAGGCAGACCTGAGCCAGAACCTCCATATATACTCTCTGTTAATATTTATTGTTTAAAAGGTGAAGTGTTTGGGTGAAAGAACATAAAACAACAACAAAGTGACCTATAAACACATGAGAAACAACTACAAAGAGACAGAAAAACACGACTACAAAGAGATGAAACAAAAACTGCAATGAGACACAAAGCAGCCAAAGAGATACAAAGAAAACCACAAAGAAATAAAATCAGCAGCAACACAGCTCAAAACAACATTAGAGCTGCAAACAATTCCAAAGCGGCAAAAGATGACCACAGTGACACAAAGCTACAAAGGAACATAAACAACAATAGCAGAACACAGAACAGCTGCAGAGATGCAAAACAATTCAAAAGAGACCCCCCAAAACTTCAAAGAGACATAAAACAACTGCACAAAAACAAAACTACACAGAAACAAGAAAAAACACAAAACAACTGTACAGACAAAGCAACTCTAAAGAGATGCAGAGCAAGTACAAAACAATTACAAATTGACAGAAAGTGACAGAAGAGACACAAATTACAAAGAAATAATAAAACATCAGAAAACACAAAACAACCACAGAGAACTAAAACAAGTACAGAGAGATTTAAAAAGAAACACACACAAACCCATCAAAACATCCACAGAACCACAAAACTACCAAGAGACAAAAATAACAACAAAAACTACAGAGACATGAAACAACTAGAGACATGAAACCACAAAAAATAAAAGCACTAAAAAACCAAAACAACTACAAAAAAGAGACAAAACAACCTGAAAGACACAAAACTACAAATCAACAATAAACAACAAACGACAAAAACAACCACAAAGACACACAGTGTTACTCGTTATATGTTTGCAGTTCAGTGTTTCCTCTAGGATTTTTTCAGCAGCAGCAGCAGGCTCTCCAGGGAGCCGTGACGGCGTAAACAAATGACACTTGACTGCAGATTTTACTTGTACAACCTATTTATTGAATGGCCAGTTGAAAATGGCTTTTTAAAGGCTGAATGTAAAAAAAAAAATAAATGTTTGAACAAGCTCATCTGAAAACGCAGTCATCAGTTACATCATGGAGTGTAGATATTAGCATAATGCTAGCGACACCGGGCAAAATTAATTGAAGCTACCGATATGTTACATAGCGTTAGCTGGCTATCAATATTTTGTGAGTGTCTATTTCACTTGTAAAATATATTATGAGTTAACTTAAGCTAATAACTTTCCTCCGGTAAGTCGCTGCCCTATTTTCCAAGACGACGCTCCTCTGACTCTCTGACCTGGTGCCTCGTTGCTTGACATGATGTCACTTTCAAGGCGGCGCTCTTGTGACATCAACATCATATTAACCCGACGTATCAAAGAGTAGATACTGAATAAGATAGTTATCTGTAGTTTACCTTAGTACTCGCAAGTACCCCACACAGTGCAGCACTCTGCTGTGAAGGTGGAGACATGCAGCAGTGGTGCATTTGCGACAATTAAGAAAACAAAGAAAGAAATTTGAAGGAGTGGCAGCTAGGATTTAGGAATGGCGGCCCGCCGCTGCTGAATGAATGTAGAGGAAACACTGCAGTTATCCTCGTAGGAGGGGCTGAGGGCATTTTACTTGTCTGAGCCCAGGAGTTTATTTTCTCATAGCACCAGGCCAAGTAAGACTGTTGTATGAGAAAACTGTGAGTAAAAAGGCAGAGTTTTGCCTAATAATTCAACTTTTCCTTAATGAAAACAAGAACGTGTTATTTTCCTCTTGTCGAAAGTTCATCACTTCATCAGCAAAGAAAAATATTAACAATAAACTGAGATTGTGTTTTTCATCACCTGCACAAATCTAAGTTTCTGTTCATTCCCCTTTTCGCTCTGTTTTTGGCCTCTACCACGTCCTGGGGGGAATATCTGCCTCTTTAGCAGCTAAAACTTCCACTATGTTCACCAGCTAATCAAACTCTGCTCCTTCCGTTTACATGACAGCCTGCGTAACCTCTTGGTGTCTGCTGCTCATGTTCCCAGCGTGATCTCATCTCAAGTGTTCTTTAAAGCACACATCCAGACCCACCACACATCCAGGACAACGGTGGTCCGCTGCATGATGATCTGCAGCACCCGCTGGGAAAGTGAATCCTGCAGCTTGTGGAGCAGATTCAGGACTTATCCAAGTTCTCACCTATTAAAAGGAAACAGATCACCACCTCAAAGAGAGGGCAAAATCCCCACTAATAGCTGTAAAGGCCTGTCGCAGACCCACACTCTCACTCACGCACACACAGAAAAGACAGACAGTGATGAATTGTACTGGGAAAATCCCTGCTGTATGGATCCTTCAAAGGCAAAACCTGCAAAGCTCTTCAAGGCAGATCCTCGCAGCACTCAAAGAGAGCTCACTTTCCTCCAGTAAAGAGAATTAGGCTGAATGAAAGCACTGGAAAGTCATTCAGACACTTTATTAAGATCTCAAGTCATAAAGCCACTGGAAAGCCATCGGATCCACGGGCATTTGGGCGCCGTCTTCTATGGACAGCAATCAAAAAGCTTGATGCATAGCGTACATCTGGGATAGTGCTTTAGTGCTCAGTATCCTATACTGAGGTCCTGTTGAGAAAACACTTGCAGAGGTGAGTTGCAACCCATGTTCTCTGAGAGCCAGCTCTGTTCAGTCCAACCAAACACTATGGCAGCTGAAACCTGCAAAGTTTTCCATAGCACTCAACCGAACACAAGGGAACATTGGACACTTTAGAATTTAAGTTAGAATCACGCCAAAGAACTATTGGCTGCTCTGAAAGTCACCAGATATAGCCATAAAGCCTCAACCAACTGTATCGTGTGCTGGTTCAGGAACATTAGCACAGCTTGTAAAGACTTGCAGGTAAATTCAATGGACTGGGACACTAATAGTGCCGCAAAATTGCCAGAGATGGAAAATGTAGAATTTCACAATATTTAACCGCAACATGAGTACTTGTTCTGGACTTAAGAGTCAGTATGTTTGCGAGTGCATCCATATTTGAGATTTGGCACATTATTTGTTGAAGTTTCAGACTTTCTATTTGAAAGTTGCACAGTGCAACAGGCTGACATAATCTACACTACTAGATAAAAAACATTACGCCATTCTTCACAGACTGGTCAGCAGTGATGTACAGTATGATTAGAACAATAATGAAAAACAGAAGTGCGTTATTTTAAAAACACCTGGAACACATTTAAGCTTGGTTATGTAGAAAACTGCTTAAGAAAAAGCACAGAAACATCGAGAAAAAAGATAATTATTATTCATAATGCACTCTGGGACTCTAAACAACAGACCTTCAGTTTTATGTTCTCCATGCATGATTCTACTTGTATTAGTCCAAACACTCAGGCCAGCTATGAGGTTGTCGAGGTCTGGACCTCAGTCATTTTTTCTGTCTCCGACTGAAGTTTTGCATTTTATATGTGTGTGTGTGTGTGTGTGTGTGTGTGTGTGTGTGTGTGTGTGTAATTGCCCGAACAGTTGACAAATGTGAAAAAAAACTGATTGTATTGTACTGTTGATACACCAATTGCCACTTATTTCAGCCTGTAAAACACTTTGATTGAGTGACAGAAGTGGTGTGAACTGGACCTTGTGCTGCTTTATTCTGCCGTCTCATAAGCTGAGCACAAAAACCCCCATATATGCAGCATCTTAGACAACAGCTGCGTATTTTCACAATAGAACTGGTAGAGCGAGTTGTCCAGTAATTGTAAGGTTGGTAGTGTAATCCCTGACCCCTCCACGTGGCAATGTGTCCTTGGGCAAGACACTCAAAGTAGCTCCTCTTGGCAGGTGAGCGTTTGCGGTGGTGTGTGAATCAGTAAATGGGAAACGTTGTTAAGAATTTTGCGTATCCAATGCTATCCAAATGCTGATTGGTTAAACTTGAAGACAAATGTTGATTGGTTAAATGCAGAGAGGACAAGTGGCATTTTTGTGCAGTTTCCTCCTCTCTAACATGCATTCACCATAAAGGTTAACATGACAAACCCTGCATTGTTTGATTTCTTAGAGGCCTGTAAAATCAGAGTTATGTCAAGTAACTACTGTGTAGCACTGTTTCGTGGTGGAGGAAATGTCACACCTATTTAAATGGACATACGTGTGATGAAAACAATGCTACTGCCGTTGTTTACCTACTTTCTTTAGAAAAACTTTTTTCCTAGAATTTCCCAACTACTTGTCATAAAAGTCAGTTTGCTGTTTGTAGGTCACATTGTGATCCACATGCATTAAAAATTCACCAGTTTGCAGGATATTACATGTCTGAAACTCACATTTTCCTGGTAAAGCGGTGCAAATCTGCAGCTCTATAGTAAACCTGCTCTGCAGCCTCTGGAACTCGGTTAAGATCGTACCCAGGCTACGGCCCTGCAGATACTTAATTATAATTGCACTGATTAACATATTTCAGATGAGCGACTTTTCCTCCTTGACGACAAACATTTCTATGGTTTCAGCTATGCCTGCTATGCAAGCAGCCATCCTGTAGATTTGTGGTATTTTACGGTTATGTACTCATGCAGGCAGGCAGCAACCAATGCTGGCTTCAACACAAGCACATTCACACACACCTGGGCAGACACACACAACTTTTACAGCTATTTAACTCGACAGTCGCAAAGCAGCAGTTATATTTTTACAAGCTGCACACAGAGGGAGAAATGCTCGCTTCAGATCGTTTACTTGTACTGAGCAATGATGACGAATATGAAAGCAGAACAGTTTCGTTTGGAAAGATTCTTACAGGTTTGGATATTAGATTTGTCTGGTTATCTACTTGATGTTAGCTTTACTTCTGTGTTTTATTTGCAGAAAAAATCCAGACAAGTCTTGCTGAAATGTCCGACAGTAAAGAAGTCACCTACTGTTCCTCTGCAAAATGCAACATAAAGGCAGAGTCGGATGGTCAGCATGCCTCAGTAGCATCCTTTAACACCTCCTTGGGCTCTCTTGGGTTACACAGCTGCCCCATAAAGCGATCCTCTTCCTATCTCTATATAATGTGTTCTTTTTCTCACGTGTCTGTGTGTGTAGGCCTTGTAAAGATTTACTTTTGCCAGATGCTCTTGGCCTTGTTAACCTCAGCCCATTTGTCCCATTGTAGCTCTGCTCGTTTAATAAGATTTGCATGGCTGAACATGAAGTCAACAATTCAAGACGCTGCCCACAGCTATGTGTGGCAAGTTCAGTTCCCTGGAGAGTTTAACCCACCACAGCTCCTGTATGCATGTCTTCATCTCACATGAACAAAACATACTAATGAGCTTGTCAACCTTTTATCTGTGGGATTCTATGTCACAGCTTTATTTGCAGAGCTGGCTTTAAAAATCACTTGACATTTGTTTGTACCAAGGAACTGGTAAATCCCTGTATATCCTCATTTGATTGACTTGAATACATGCAGTTGTTAGTAAGATGTGAATGCTAAACTTTAGAATCTCAGTCTAACATATGTCTGCGGCTACAGGACTACATTTTGCAGTGACTTTTAACTGTTTTGTCTTTCTGCATCACCAAAGCTAGACTAGTGAAACCGCTAATGTTAGCTTAGCCCTCTCCATACAAGCAACAAGCACAAGTATGACTCATTGAGGTGCTTAACAAGAACAAAAAATAAGGATTTGTCCGAATGTCAGAAAGCCAAGCTGACTAGCTTGAAAACATTAGGACGTCTCAGAGTGGAAGCTAGTTAGCCATGTTTTCTAGCCTCCATTATAGCATTTCCTTAGGACAGCTCCAAATCTTAATGCAAGTTTTTAGACACATTCTGAATCCTTTGATAACTTGTTGATGGCAAAGTTCTGAAAATGTGACCTGCTTTGTTTTTCAGTGGCATTGTGGACACCAAAGATTGTGCAGGTCAACTGCAATTTGTGGAAGTAAACACACCGACGTCCGAGTATGAAGACATTTTGTGTTTGAATCAGATGAGCAGGTACAAGCTATAGACAACCAAAAGCCCAAATACAAATTGTGTCACAAAGCATTTTGTAATATTAAAGAAAGACGTAGACTGTAAATCTGAAAAGAGAATTCAATGCAGACATACCTGAAACCTACATTCTTTTACCAACCAGAAGGGGTGACTAAAAGAAGTCAGATTGTATAGGAATCTATGAGGAAATGACTCCACTTCTCACTTGATTTGTTACCCCAGTAAACATTTCCAAATGAGCTTATGACCTCTGTTGTAGTTTCAAGACTTCCTGAAAATAGATTGACGTTCATTTAGTAAATTATGGTTCCATTTGCAGTAAAATAGCCAATAAAGCAGGGTATGTTATAAAGTATGACTACCTTGCGTTTGACAGCTCATTATTGTATCACCATTCAGTTCTCAGTCACACCCATCCTGCGATGGTTTTGTCTGGTTTCAAAATAATTTTAAAACAGTAGTCCACAAACTTCTGGGTGTCATGTCAAGTCACTGTGGCTAAATCCATCTTTTATATACAGTCTACGTTTCAACTGAAAATAGGAAAACAGCTTAAACTTATCCAAGTAACTTGAAGACAAACACAGATTTCAAAGTGAGAAAATTTCATTAGTGACTTTATATTGTCTGCATGTTTTTAAAGTGTGAACATCCTGAAATGTTACTGTTACAGTTACATCTGTAGCAATGCTGCACGCACAGCATTCACAAAGGCTAATGCTAGCTTGTAGAGACAGCTTCTAACAGGAGCCACGTACTGCTTTTAGCGTTTGTATGTTACTGTCATTACCATTCAGCATGTCATAATACTGTGTGCTATGTTAGCATTCTGTGTATGTAGTATGGTAGTTTTTAAATATATTTATATTGTGAAATAAAGCCATTTGATCTATCTATATCTATATCTACATATCTATCTACATATCTATCTATCTATCTATCTATCTATCTCTCTGTATAAATATATATATATATATATATATATATATATATATATATATATATATACATAAAAAACATTGGTCTTGTGATTGTGAAATTTCAAATTCTATTGGTATGGATACCAGATTTCTGGTTTTGTGACGTCCCTATTCATTTGTGATAATTCAATAAATGAGGATAGTTCTGAAAAGGTAAAAGTTTTAAAGCTATTTGTTTTGCTTTATTTTGTCTATCTGGCCTTAAAGTTAAAATGCCAAAGCTGAATCCTCTGTTCTTCTCATTACTTCCCTCCTTTGTCTCCAGCTTACTTCATACAAAGAGCAGCAGACCTCCTCTGACATTAGCCTGACGTTCACCAGGCTGTTTTCTTTCCTCACCCTCCACCTCAGACATGCCTGAGACAGACCTCATACATAACTGTACAGGCATCCTGTCTGCGTCCTCTGATAGATAAAACGTGTCAGATGAGGTTATGAAAGGTTTCCAGTCAGGCAGTGGAGCCGAAACACTGCAGCATTTCTGTAAGCTGCACAAAATGCTGTAATTCTATCTACAGTTATTGGTGCACTTTCTTTTTATCTTTGACTTTATGGCACCAGGAGACTAAGATAAATTGGAAAGTAATGAGAAAATAAAATATGATATTGAAGGTCTGAACATATGTGAACGATCTCGTCACAATTATATTTGATTGGAACCTTTGTTTAGAGCTGAGATGACTTTTCCTTTCATTTTTCAGCTCATCATGAATCTTTGAAGATGAGTCACACTTGTAAATGCAGCATTTTACTGCTTTAGATATTGGCTTACAATAAATCACTCTGTACTGCAATGGTGTTGGCCAGAAAAGTGTCATAGGAACTATTGGTGCGGTACAACTAATGATCACTTTTACAGTCTGGAAGATAGTGTAAGGGATGCAAAATTCAATTTTTTCAGCAATTCAATATCACTAATCCCATTAATGCTTTATTGCTTGGACAGTTTGGAGGTGGGTTTGGTAACAGATTGGTGTGATCAGCAGTGTGAGCTTTGTGCGCTGATTGAAGGTGTGTTGGCTTCTCTACAATCTTATCTTGAGTCTTGATGCTGGTTGCTAATGCTAACAAGAAAAGCACTCAGAGAGCACAGTACTCTGTCAAGGCTGCTCAGTCGTATCATTTCCGATGGATGAAATATTGAAAAAAATTTGTGGCAGAAATCATGACACTATAGAATGTGGTCATTTAATATAGATGCACCCACAAACAAAATGACCTTGCACTGAGCACAGGTGTGTGTTATTTACGGGTACCGAATCGTGTGACCTACATATGTAGCAGATGGTGGGAATTGATCATAGTCAGAAACACCCCCACACTAGTCAATTGTTCCTTGTCTCATTTCAAACAGATAAGTCCTGATAACTCTGCAACGGTGGATTTGTAATAGGATCACAATCATGTGATCGTCAGCAGGCAGCTGACGAAGTGTTCATTTGTTGTCATAGCTACAGTGACGTCGTGCCGCTATCTCACAATGATACAGAAATCTTTAACAAATCTGTGGATCCAGACTATAAGCTGCATCACTGCCAAAATCTAATCAGTTGGTCCTTGTGTCATTTCTGACCTTCCTTAAAAATTTCATCCAAATCCGTTATTCCATTTTTGAGTAATGTTGATAACAGACAGACAGACAAATGTACACCGATCTTCACATAACTCTGCCGTTCCTTGGTGGAGTAATTACAACAATCATTCAGGCAGATGGGTCCCCCCACATAAAGAGCCGGGTTCTGCTCAAGGTTTCTTCCCTGTTTAAAGGGTGTTTTTCTTGCCACTGTTGCCTTAGCGCTTGCTCTGGGGGTTCAGGCATATGGGTTCTGTAAAGCGTCTCGAGACAATTTGACCTGAAATTGCCGTTATATAAATAAAATTGAATTGAATTCACTTTCACTGTGAGGACAGGACATCTGAAGTGTCCTCATAGTATCATAGGATGTTATATGTCAGCGTGTTGTTCTTTGAGACTGTGACGTAGAATTATGCAAAAAGTTCAAATAAAATGCATTGTGATGACACAAGAGGTGACTTTCAAGCAGTAGGCTGGCCACTTGTTCAGTAATCTGGATTTGTGTTTCCACATGCTAGAATGACTATGTTGCAGGCTTTGACAGAGCTGGGCTGAGTAACAAAAATGATATGACAAGTAGTCTGAATATTAGTTTTGCTATTCAGGATTTAGCAATTACTTTTACAAAAGTGGCATGTATTGCAAAGATTAGAAGAATTATACTCATAGTCAGTCAAACATTCACCCACCAAATTATGCTCCCACTTGTGCTTTTGTAGAAATGACAGAGATTTATTACAGCATCAACAACCCTTGAAATAAATGATCCATCTCTGTCAGCCTATAAATTAACATTGTAGATTTTTTTTTTGGTAAAAGCTAACTTGAAGTAACCTCAAATATTTTGGCTTCTAATTTTACAACCTCTTCCCGTTTGCTGTCGCATTTAGCACGCACAAGCAAATCATCATTCCAGCTTAACAATTTCCAGACGCACGGTTATGGATTGAACAAAAATGTTATCGCAGCTATTGGGCCGTAGAGTGTGACTTTTTGGGATCTTTGAAGCCCTCCACATTCCTCATTCCTTCACGGCCACTGTAGCTGTTGTCTGTGTCTTTCCTGACTCCCGGGGGCCGGCTGGCTCTTATGAAGGGAGGGAGGCTGCTGTCGTTCTCGTTAGCATTGGGACCATTTAAAGCTGATTATATGGAGCTGGCTGTGCCATAAAGCCTCCCTTCATGCGAGATCACCCAGACAAACCGCACGTCCGACTGTCAATATGACGGCTGTTGCCGGGTTGGCCAAGCGCAGTTTACTGGAATGCGGAGTGTTTAATCAGAAGACAAATGCCATATTTTGAGCAGTTTGTTTTTACGGCCCAGCGGGGGGGTTGTGTGAGTGTGTATGTCCCCTTGAATTTGTGCTGAGGTTATATAAACACACATTAAGCACATTTTTCTCTTGTTTTTGTGCGTTGACTTTACGTGCATACCTGTGTGTGTTCTCACAAAGTAAGAGTGGAGCGTGTGAGAGGCTTTTTGTGGTCGCTTTTGTAGAAATGAGCGAAAATTTAATGCACATTAAATTTACAGTGTGTGGGTGCATGCAAATTTGTATTCTTTTTCTACAGAGTGTGTGGGTAAGAGAGAGATTAAACTGCATTTTTGGCCCATTGGCATTTCCATATGTGTGCGTATGGTTGCGTATGTGTGCGTATGGTTGCGTATGTGTGCGTATGGTTGCGTATGTGTGCGTATGTGTGCGTATGTGTGCGTGCGTGTCGTGCCAAGGCCTCAGTGCGGCCACCCATGATGATGGTGAGGCTTCAGAGTAACACAGCTTGAATCAACAGCAAAGACAAAACACATCTGAACCCTGCTGAGTTTCTCTGTAAGTAGCCAGTTAATGGTCCTGCCCTGAAAATACAAACAGCTCACAAACACACAGTAGCGACCATTGTGTAAGTCTGCCTTAAAGCATCTACGCTGTTTTGACACTTCTGACTTCAGTTCAGCACAATGATAACAACAATGAGGAGGCGTAAAAAGGGCCTGAGAATATAAATATAAGTTCTCTTCTGATCTGGAGTTACATGAGTCTTTGGTGCCTTCCACGCAACTGGACCTGTAACTTTTTATATACTTTCCTTCAATCCGTCACTGTGTTTACTGGGGGAAAGAAGAAAAATTGTCTTCATATGCTTGTGCTGCAGTCAAACAGTAAATGTTAACATTACTTTTTAAATGCTGTGCTGTTATATGCAGGAAGGTTTCTGTGCATTCAACCCATTTGACCGGTTAATGTTTTTGGCCACTTCACGTTAACTTTCCACTAACTGTAGCTTAAATCTCTGGTCTTGGTCAGAATTCCTTGTGTCACGCTAGCTAGCCAGAGGCATGCAGTGTAGGAGGCTGAATACAAATCTATCCTTAAACAGCATTTTGAATGGTCTTCAGCAAGTTGCCTCACTGCTAAATGATGAAAATATCTGCAGATATGCTATCAAAACCATGTGTTTTCCACCACCTGCAGCATCCTGTATATTTTGGAAGAGTATACTGGTCTCAGTCTCAACCTGTCATATGTGGCCCTTTGTCAGGACCCCCTTAAGTGTCACTTCTGAGCACACTGGGCTCCACATTAAGGCTGGATCATCCCGGCTGCTGACTGACTCAGAATGAGATTTTTGTTCTGTGTCACAGTTTGCAGTTGTCACCAGTCATTACAAAAACATGCAAAATACATGTTGATAGTGCAAAATCACGTGGTGTCTTGAAACACGACATTTACTGCTTCACAAGTTGAACACATTCATGATGTGCCCAGTGTACGTACACCACTAACAGTCACAGCACTTTTTGATCGCACCACATATGTTGCTCCTTTAAACTGTAAAAATGTGTATCTGTGTCTAGCAGTGTTGAATATTGACTGAAGTGGCACCAAAGGATGCCTTGTGTTTCCTGAACTTTTACTAAATGGCAGTTTTTGACACACTAGGAATGGGATGAGATTGTGTGTAACTCAGTAAAGATAAAACTGTATTTGTAATGGTGCTACTTACAGTAAACATCTAGGATGAATAGTGTGATGCAGAACTGTAATGAAATTCCTCGAGATACTTGGCCGCAAAATATCATGTATTACCAGAAAAAGCAATGCAATTCATTGCAACGCTGTCTGCCGCACCCTTTAACACCTTTTGCAAATCTAACTTTCAAGCAGACAGCAGGACATATGATCATCGTGGAAAGCTTCACAAAAGCTTATATTACTGTGATGACTTTACACTGCGTTAAATCACCGTGTTTGGCGTAGATGTTATTTTCTTCATTTCCTCGGACCCAAACCTTGGCACTCTGCATTTGCACGCAATAATAAAATCAAGCAGTTATCACTCATTCTCTTATTTCACAAATGTTCACATAAAATGCACTAGAAACCTGTTTCTGCATCCAGTTCTAGGACATTAAGAAAAATCGAAACTCTCTGTGTAGAGGAGAACTAAAAAACAAGTTTTTCATTTGTATTGGATAACTTCTAACAAGGGACATCTGTCTTTAACAAAAAGGCCATTTGGGCTCAAATTTTTACTAAACAAATAATAAATAAGGCTGATTTGCACTGGATTAAAATTATACACAACCTCTGCAAATACTAAATATGAGCGAGGCTTTTGGCAGAGAGACGTTTATGGGAGACTGTATATTTTGTTCCAGTGCTTATGAAAGATGCAGGATAAATAAATGTATGAAGGTTTTCAGGGCAGTTTTTCCTTAAACACATTTAAAAGCCTGGGGGAGGTGGTGCCAGGTAGCCTGGACTGGCTTCTGTATGTTAGGAAAACTTCTTATGTCGTCCATACTGTCTTTTTCGTACTCTAGAGCTCCATTTTGTTCTGTAATTGATTGTTGATTAGTTTGATTCGAGGCAGGCCTGTAGAAATAAATAAACCTGAATTTGAACTAGAGTTTCAAGTGGTACCTCTGTAGCCAGGGACTTAGAGAAAATATGCGTTTAAATCAGTTCCACAGCGAACATATAAACAATATTTAGCGTGATTAGATACACCAACCCAGGGCTGGATGTGGATAATGCGAGGCTTTATCCACAAAGGTTGTTCTGTGTTGTCCAAGCCATGAACTCTACAGCTCGTGTTTTTCTACGCCCTGATAAGACCCGATTGTGGCCGAGAAATGACTTTCACTCGAACATCTTCTTTGGAAATGATCGGGGTCAGTCAGTTTTTGTCCGGGAAGCCGGCCCAGCGCTCTCACTAACCACCCCTCGGTTTCTAAAGTGGGGAAATAAATAATGGAAATTTGTGTCTTCTGTCAATAAGTTCAAACCATTTACAGGAATGCTCTTTTCCACTTCCCGCTGAACCCGGGTAACCTCTGCGAATGTGAATATTCTGTATGTGAACGTGCGTGAATCGAAAACCACAAGAGTGCAGCCAGATACACAACAATGCTGATCGTAAATATTGGATGAAGGCACACCTCAAAACACTTGGAATGTCCTGTATGTGTGAATGTAGCCCTTTGAACAACAAGAATGATAACTGCATGTGTGCAATATAATAAAAGCACAAAGAGGACATGTTTATCCTCTCTTCACTATGCTGAGTTGTGTTTTTATATCAGTAATGCATGACATTACGGTCTGGTTCCTGCCAATCACCTGCTGCCCACAGGAAGGAACAGGAGCTCTGCAGGAAACGAGCCCTGAAAAACGTCTAACTTTATAGACTTTGGCTCCTCAAAGATCCAAAAAGTTTCTATTTTTAAAGAGTCCTGGAAATGTTATCAAGTCATTATGAAATGGGTGCCGGCACAGAAGATGTGGACAGAATAAAGCTGGTTTTGTACGTTATGCACTAAATTGAGTTCAGCCATGTGATGTTTGGGCGCCTCTGTAGCTCAACTGGTTGAATGGATGACCCATAAACAGGGCAGTGGTTTGAGTCTGAAAGCTGACCATTTCATGCATGTACATCCCCAGCTCTTCTCCCCACGTTTCCTGTCTTCCTGTCTACCGGCTGCTATAATAAAGACCAAAAAATATCTTTAAAAAAAAAACAAAAACCTGTGATGTCTGAAATAATCTCAGTTAATATAACTATGATCATTTTACTCTTGTTTTCAAACCAGCATGTGCAATATTACAAACCAAAAACACAAAATTCACAAACTATGTGCAATTTACTTCTCAGGGTATCTATTTTTTTAAACACTTTTTAAATGCAAAGTGCTCTTTTTATAGTGTGTTTTTATTTTATTTTTATAATGTACATTTCTAATTCTCTTGTTTATTGCTGATACTCTTGCCTTTTTCTATATTTTATTTTATTTTTTCCTGTATATAATTCAAGAAAACCCATGAAGAATTCCAATGTGCCTGTATTGTAATGCACCCGTGCAAATGGCAACAAGAAAAGCACTCAGAGAGCACAGTACTCTGCCAAGACTGCTCAGTCATTGTGTTTCTGACTAATAAGTCCCGTTAAGTCCACAGCGGTGGATTTGTAGTAGGATCGCAATCATGTGATCCGATCATCAGCAGACAGCTGGCGTAGTGTTCACTTGTTGTCATAGTTACAGTGACGCCGTGACGCTATTTTGCAGTGATATAGAAATCCTTAACAAATCCATGGATCCAGACTATAAGCCACATCACTGCCAAAATCTAATCACTTGGTCCTTGTGTCATTTCTGATCTTCCCTGAAAATTTCATCCAAATCTGTTTTTCCAATTCTGAGTAATGTTGCACACAGACAGACAGACAGATGGACAAACCAACGCCGATCGTCACATAACTCTGCCACGCTCCTTGGTGGAGTAATAAAACTTGATTCTATTCTGTTTCTAAATGAACTTTCTTAACTTTGGGCATATTAACTCATGTCTGCATCATGGCTCCACAAGTACTGACTACTTGTTCATCTGATTGTGAGACTTCACATTGGAAAGGATATAGGAAGCTAATGCTTTGACAAAAATTACTTCAAGCACAATTACAGCTGTAATCAGAACAGACAGCCTGAAATATAGTACCTTTAACCAGAGCCACAATGGGCATCATTCAAATTCTGCCACTTACAATGTGCTACTTGTTTATTGTAGGTGTGAAAAACAGAACTGAGGCCAGGCCCAGAGTCATGGTCCTAGCATGGCTGAAAAGACTAAAGAGAAGATTCTTATTGTCAGATAGTCATTTTTATTGCATAGTAATGAATAATTCACTAAACTAAAGCACTAATAAAGCACAAATTGACATCAGACTAAGCCATGAACTGTTTATAAACCCTTTCAATTGTACATTCTGAAGTTTAAGCCAGCTGTGTTTTTTCATTCATTCTTTTTATTTATTGTCTCTTTTATTACGTCGTTTCTTAGCCAGAGTAGCAACTTAATCCAAGTCTGTAAATTTTATCTTTCAAAATGATTGAAAATAAGTGAACGAACAAAAATCTGGATGTGCATTGCTAAATAAGAGAATCTAACTTAGAAAAACAGAAGTTCAGTAAATGGGCTGTAACCCTCCCCGACACCGATATCCTTCAGCAGCATAAAATAAATGGCTCTGGTAATGTCTATTCAACATTTCTCTTCCTCTCGCTGCTGCATTTCTACCCAGCCAGGAAACCCACATGCACAGTCTATACGATCTAGCCCATATCTAGAGACAATACAGGCCAGCCTTCCGACTGGAGCGCCACTGGGGCTTTTGAACGGCGGTCAAAAGAGATCATGTTTTGTATCCCATTTAGCGGTCTGGGAGGGGAAAGACGCTGGCGGAAATCAAAGAAGTGTCTTTGTGGAAACAAAGATCGTCTGTCTCCCGTCTTTTCTCCTTTGACAGGAAAAAGAATATGCGAGGGTTGTGATTAATGAAATTATGGCGAGGGTACAGTAAGTCAGGAAACATGCTCACACGCAGTAAAACAGGGCCGGGGCACCTGGAGGAGGCTGGGATATAATATCCATCACAGTGAGAAAGGATGACACGTTTTATAGCGTGAAACGTTAGCCGCCACCAGCCGGCTCAGCTGTGTGTCCTGGGGCATTCGTCTTTGGCAGGGAAGAACACACACACACACACACACACACACACACACACACACACACACACACACACACACACAGAGCTGGAGGAGCTTCAACTGTCATCAAAAGCTGAGGATGGAATCTTAGTTTGTGAGAATAATGGTGTTATTATTACAGTGAGGTAATGGCAGATGCAGCAGCCAATGTCACACACACACACACACACACACATCCATAAACACACACAACCACACACTCTAAGCCACCATACACCTGTTCACATAGAGACGGAGACACACACACACACACACACCCTGACACTAAAACTGAGCTCACACACACACACACACACTTATACTTATCCACCTGTCAGACACACAAGCTCACACAGGCTGTAATGGAAATCTAACTTTTTACTGCCGCTCACAGTTTGGTGGAACTTCACGCGACATCCAGACAAAAGAGAGGCGGCAACTGAGCGCGCTCACAGCTCCAAACTGCAGCTCTTTAGTGTGGTTTGGACAATAACTGTGGTCCACCTGCATGAAGCAGGATTGAGTGAAAATGAGACAGTTCTTGGATGAGTTTAAAGCTTAAACTGCTCTTTAGTTACAGATCATTTCATCAGCTGAACTACATGTCCAATATGTATCCAGATATGTCACACATGAGCAGCATCATGTGCAACAAATCTGGAAGTATCAGCAACTGTACCTTTGACTAATCCAGACTGAATCACAATCATCTCTAACTGTCCATGATTAGTCAGAAAGGCATGCAGAGCTGCACAATATTATTAGACCACCTGTCATAAAAGCGAGAAAACACAAATATTTTCAAAATCTGTCTAAAAATTGCATTGGTATATAGTAGGAAAATACCCACGACCCATAAGGTTAAATCCAGAAGGGATTCCTGATGCACCAAGATGCTGTGGTACACCTTCTTGTTCATGATACCATCCATTTTAACTAATTTGTCCATTCCGTTTCCACAAATGGAACCCCATACCATAATAAAATCTGTCTGCTACCAGTGTGCTACAAAAAATGGCCAGTTTGACACAATTTTGCTATTTCAACCATTTAGACATTGCTTTAATGTAAATATTTAAACTGTTCAGCATCTACTTACAATAGGAAAATTTTTATTGCTCTAATTGAAGTCCTTACTTTCAGCTAACCATTTGTTTCTTTTAGCTATGCATTCCAGCAATTTACATTTAATATTATTAAAGTTCATCAACATCTATAGCATATTGACCATTTAGTCACAATTTTGTCATTTTAATCTTTTATGTCAGTCTACTTTTAGAGATTTCTCTGCTTCTTTGCTAACTTCTTTCAATGCACTCTCATCACCGCAATTACAACAGAAGTTATTATACAGTTATTCTGGGCTTCCTTTCAGTGTGTATAATTTTTCTGTGAAGTGCTGACATGTTGGCTTATAGTAGGTAAACCAGAATAACAGATTCATGTCTGGTTCAGTCTGCAGAGACACAATTAGAGGAGCACACATATGTCTAATATTGGCAGACATACAGGCCACATATGCAATTACACATCTATACGTTCACATTCAGACTAAGCAGACAGGAATGCACGCACTAATAACGCACATATATCAGCAATCTGATGGTCTGCCTGCTCTGGTAATAGCCAAGCAAACACAGACAGAGCTGGACTGATAGTCTGGACGTTTATCTTTAATGCTGAAAACACACACGCAAAGAGCTGAAGCTAAAGAACAGATAATAAATTGAAGAATTCTGTTACTGCGATTTAACCCTTTCTCTACACCGATTCGTGAGGAGTTCAAGCCAATGTTTGGAATAGTTTTAGTCTTTTCTAGGCACAGAAAAAGCAGATGTAGATTTTATCTGGCCATTATTAAGAAAAGCATAGTGTATATGCATATATTTGGATCAAGTGTAGTTAGCGTAAAATCCACAACTGAATGTGTATCTCATGATTTCCGGTTCCAACCAGCAGCTGAGAAACACAGTGACAGGCTGTAATATTGACACCAGCTGAAGCTCTGCACTGCCATCTTCTGGATTTGCACATATGGTGATAAGAAATGGCACTGAGATCTTACAGGACACAACATTATTTAAAGCATTACAACAGCAAGACAAACAGCAAAAAGTGGAGAAGAAACTGTGGGAAAAGCAGATTATAAACAATTCAGATTTGAACATGAAGGTACAGTAACAACATGTTTGATAAAGATCTCTTTTCTACGTATAACAGACTTCAGTGTTTACATGTACCTCTATTTATATTAGATATAAAAGCTGCATAGCCATTAAGAGAGGGGGAAATCAACCACCCAGCACATTAAACCTCAGAATAGTACTTTTGCTTTTCAAATACTTACCTTTTTTTGTTTCAGTACACCTAAATATTACGTTTACACTCATTTAATTAGATTTATCAGAGAGAAAATCTATGTCAGACACTTCACATTTTCCATCCAGTATCTGTTCTTGTAATACAACACCAACTACAGCATGATTTACATTCTTTGGCAATGTAGTTTGGTGCTGGGCAGGTGCTATAGGCAGCATTTTCACGTATCTATGACTTTGCCAATCAGAAATGTACTTCATTAATCTGTGAAAAGCTCTGCAACACAGTCCAGGCAGCTCTTAAGTTTCCATTAGAATAGATCCAAACTTAGCTTACGGGAGACAGTGTTGCTCATAGGCACTTTCCTTGACAATGTTTGTTAAAGAGAGCATTTCTTTCATATGAATCAACCACTGTCATATCAAATGGCAGCCCTCCATTGTGTACTCTGAGCCAAATTTACCGATCTTTCAGCAGGAATTTTACACAACAGGTTTCATACTCTTTCATCCAAGTTCTCTTCCACGGTTGAATTTATAAGGCCAAGAGGTCGAGATTCATAAATGATTCACAACATGCTGAAAAGATTCCTTGTAGCCTCAAATTTGCCAAAAGGAAACACAACGGGAATGTCTGTGGAGACAAAATAACAGGTGGAGACAATTTGACCCCGTAGGTCAAGATGCATTATGCACACACCGTCTTTTTTCTGTACTTGCATGCGTGCATCCATCTCTGGATTCAAGCTCCAGTCCACCTTGTAACAATCTGCTCATGCTGTGCATCAAATCATCCATTCCAGCGAGTGATTGAAACAAGATGGACATCGCACCGGGAGGATGATTTGTAAAATACACAGCAACAAATTATTTACAGGGATCCTTGCCACCCAAAAAAGCATTTACTGGGAGAGGAGCCTGAGTTTTTACTGGGACGAATACGACTTTTATGAGATGTGATGGACAGATACAGGGCTGGGATTTATGGCTCTGGCATGGCCGACTCATCCACAGGGAAGCATTAAGGAAGAGATGGAGGGAGAGATAGATGAGGAGGAAGAGTAGATGGTGAAGGGGAGGAAGAGGGGAAAGAATGTGCTAAAAGGAAATAAACCGGAGAAAACAGAGGAGAGGAAAAGAGGGCTGTGGGGATTGTTGGATTCCTTTCATTCGCTGCTGTTATCTAAGCATCCAATAAAAGAAGAGTGAGGGCAGCAAGGAGTGCATACAGGACATTCTTCTGACCTGAACTGGAGGAGGAAAACCACCAGCATCTTTAATTTGTCCTTGAATACGTGACACTGAAACTATCACACCCTTTTTCTGTATTATATATTTGAATCACATTATGATCACAATGAATGTGGACACCCATCTGTTTTAAGAGGAAGTGAGACAAGAACTGAACTTAATGCTTCCCTCTTTGCTGGTTGAAATTTCGAGCTTGCTAAAATCAGCACATTGCTGATCTTTGGCTACTGCCCATTGAAATGATGTCTGCTCTGTCTAAGAGCAGTTTTTCTTGAAGTAAAACCTCAAGCTGTGAGTGCTAATGGGGCCCCGGGGAGTGGTCTAGGAGAGGACACAGGGCCCTGGGGGGAAAAGAGGCGGTCTGATTGAGGGCAGGATGGAGAGCGTAGGGCTTGTAAAAGTTGTCTGGGGCTGGTGCGGTCTCGCTGTGTTTCACGGAGGCTGATGTTAACTGCTGCAGCGAGGTGGAGGGTCCAAGCTCGGTGTGTTTATCCTGGACAGGAAGGTAGCTGGGGGCTTAAAGAGATGACTCTGGATGATCCAGGCTGCGATTGCAGATGGGTGGACTTTACAGGATGTGTGAGAGTTGGACTCCATGGGTCGGTTCGCATACAGTTATGTGTGGATGTTTATGCCACCCAGCTGACAGAATGATTGTTGACTTCACAATGTACTCCATAAGCAACTTGCACATAAGATTTGTCTCTATTCCTGCACTAGAAAACCTATCATTTACAATAACTTGTGTTGCACATGAACACATATTGTTCATCTATTTTTACTTGATGCAAATCTGAAGTTTAGTCTCCAAATATAGTCTGAACATGTCCATTAACACCACACTGTATTGCACTTTCTGCAGTCATTTAGTGCATTCCTCCCCTGTGCAGGGTAAGTGCACTACATCCAGTGTACTTCCTCCTACTGTAAAACAACAGCCTTCCCCCTGATTTATTTCCCTGACTCATTTTCTCATGCATATCTGGGTGGTGGACCACAGCAGGATTCAAGTCATAAAGTTGCAATGGCGCATGCTTCATCCAACAGCGCAGGGCATTTGGAGCGTTAACACACCTAGTTCTATTCCCAAACAGGATCAGCCTGTGTGCAGATTTCTGATTTCCTGTGGAGAATCAACTCTCATCTCAGGCTCGACTGAGAAGGTTTACCAAGGGCAGCCTGAGCTGTTAGAGGTTGAATGGGGTGTCACTGTGTGTGTCTTTTACCAACAATATTTTCCTTGATTTCATACAGTGGCGAACAAAAACAAGCTCCTCGATTATAACCATCGTCTGTTGGTTTTGTCAGTTAAAATGACAAATGTTGCAAGACGGAGACAGACGTATGCTTTAAACAGGCAGTGAGGGCAGAAAAATGGAACCGACGCTCAAAACTGCAGTTCCTCAAATGGCCATGTGGGGCTGGTTTCAAAACTGAGTGAATCCCCATAGACTCCAATGTTAAAATGCCCAACCTATACAGCAGAAATAAATGTGCTTACAGCATGGTACAAAAAATGATTTTGGTCTCTATAGCAAAATTCCTTGTTTGTGATGACTATAAAAAGGGTGAATTTTTATATAACTCAACCAGTTCAATTGTATTAAGGTTTAAAACTATGCATATGATATATGAAAATGGCCACAGCCACCATTCTTTAGAGCTTCAAAAAACAACAAAAACTGCTATTCAGGAAACCTCATTCATCTTTATATACAGTCAGCAGTTTAAAGCCAGTGTTGTTCATGCTTTGATGGTAGAAAAGACTTTTATGATGAGAACTGGATGGCAAATCTAATGCTGTCTAGGATGAACTGTAGATGTAACTTCCCTAGGATGTGGCCGCCCTCAGATATGCTAAAAATGCTCACTTTATTGAATTAATATTAAAAAAAATCGAAGTTAATTTGACAGGCAACCTTGCCTCAAGTCTGAAATTCCTGTGTTTTATATGCATGCTGTAGTTATGGCCCTGAGGCTGTACAATCAGTGAAGAACAACTGTAGTGCAAAATCTGCAGCTGCCTTGAAGTGATTACTGGTGATTGTTTTGTAGCACTATGCATTTTCCTTGCTCTGATTGCTTTTTTGCTGTATATGCAAGTCTAAGGCGATGTTAACAAGCATTAAGTCAAGTCATTGGCACTTTTTACAGCTGCACTTTTATTTCTATGCAAAAATCAGATTATTACTATAGTAGGTTATAATCACCTTTGTAAAGCTATTGTGCATCATGTATCTCTTTTTGCGTAGCTATTCCCTCAGGAAGGCACATAGAGCGTTGATAGAGGCGCATCCCTGAGTCTGTTTAGTTGCTCTGCCTCTCCATTGCTGGTTATGTGACAATTTGCCTTGGTTTGTCTGTCTGTCTGTCTGTCTGTTAGCAATATTACTCAAAAACAGACGAACGGATTTGGATGAAATCTTCAGGGAAAGTCAGAAATGACACAAGGACCACCTGATTAGATTTTGAGTGATGCGACTTAGAGTCAGATTTGTTAAAGATTTCTGTATCATTGCCAAATAGTGGCATGGCATCACGGTAATTATGAAAACAAGTGAACACTACAACAGCTGCCTGCTGACAATCACATGATTGCAATCCTGCTACAAATCGACTATTGTGGACTTATCGGGACTTATTCGTTGGAAATGATTCAAGGAACAATTGATTAAATTGTCGGGTGGTTTCCGACTCAAATCAATTTCCGCCGTCCACTACATATTTATGTCACGCGATTCAGTATTCGTACATAACGTACACATGCATAACACACGCCTGTGGTCAGCGCAAGGTCATTTTGTTTGTGGGTACATCTATATAAAATGGCCACATTCTATGTGCCGTGATTTCTGCCACAAATTTTTTTTCAATATTTCATCTGTTGGAAATGATACAGTGACTGAGCAGCCTTAGCGGAGTACTACGCTCTCTGAGTGCTTTTCTTGTGTTTGACAATAAATCACACAAAGATATTTTTGTTGAAGTGTCGTTCTTTCCTTTGGCACATTTAATCCATTTCTTACACTCTTGTAAGAATAAAAAAAATAAAAGACATAATCAAAATGTTTCATATACAGAGTGTTCCTCTTAAAGCACTCCATGTGTTGAGGGATCCAGTAGAGTTTCTAATGTATGATTGCACAACAGCTGTTACGAGAAGAGGTTTGCTAACAGTCACTTCCACTTATTTATTGGACGGAGTCAGCTCTATTCATGTCTGTTTTATTTCAACCAGTAAAACTTCACCTCAAGTAAATTAACCTTACCTAAGCAAATGTAGTCTTTTGGGATTATACTCTTCAAACCTAAAAATTTTATTGCTTCTCTTACTGAGTGTATCACTGTTGTTTGACAGCGGTTGGCGATAGAAAAGAGAAAAAATGACATTTATTAGTTCGAAAATTAAGCACATTATTGCTTAAATAGAAATTCTTGTGTTTATTTCATCTTCTTTTATCTGAAACAGTGGCAGATTTCTGTGCAATCCAAGTTTTTGGCAACACTGAGCTCCTTCTCCTTATGTAAGCCTCATTAGGGCTTCTGGAAAAATGAGTTAATTTGTCACACAATACCTCATCCTTCTGGTCTTATCATCACTGTAAAGGGATTCAGGCAAATTAAAGTCCCATCACTCCTCTGTCACGTCTGTTACAAGTACCTTTCCTCCCTCACTGTGAGTTCCTAAGCAGAATATTTGGCCTTGAAGCATACAGAGCATCGAACCCCGGCCGAACCTCTGCTGCAAGGGAGACTAAGCTTCTTTCCTTTTGGATGTTTGATCCTTTGCACAGATGGTTTTCTTCTGGGAAAAGGTGCTGAGTGAGAGCTGAAGCGTCTGGTTTATGGCATTAAAAGAGCACGAGAACACTGACCGTTCATGCTGTCCTTCCAAGGACGGCCTGGACGAGCAGGGGAATGAGCAAACCAAAAGGCTCGGACTACTGAACAGAGGGATCATTATGTTTTTATGGAGACACCTGAGTTTAAATTGCATATGACGGGAATTTTTATGCACACCAGCTTGACATTTACAAATAGTACTTGCAGGCATAGCAGTAATAGAGGTTGTTTAGATATTTGATTGCAATGAAGGAAAGGGTGGTGTCAGTTAGCAATGCAACATTTGGACCTAAAAAAATCTACAATGGCTAAAAAAAGCCAACCCAAAAGATGTACGTTTTTTTTTTTTTTTAACCTTGTTAACATGTGCCTGGCTGAGCATTTCTACCTTTAAACTTCAGTGTACTGGTTGCTCACAGACAACAAACCTAAGAAACAATCTTATCAGCATGCATGGTGGGTCTTTCTGTATCATTCTACTTAAGATTTTTTTTTTCGTTTGGAACATTTATAGCTGAATTACTCCAATATTGCAACTTGTGATTGTAAGTTGCTTTACAGTGCAGAGTCATAGGTGAGCTGGTGTGCTCAAGCTGTAGCGAGCATTGAAGGGTGAGTGTAAAGAGGTGGGGACTTCATGCAGTGTAGAGTTACTCCTAAGCCATTTTAAGGCAGGAATTGACTGTTTTTATGAAAAGAAAATGTCTGAAATTGTAACTTTGACACACAGAGATGAGTTTTTAGTGGCTTAACCAATGACCGCAGTAGAACTTTAAGTTAGAACTACTCGTAAAATCTTCAGTTGACCCACATTCCTCTTAATTCAGAACTAACACACTTTTATCTCTACTGGAATGTTTTAACATTTTAACCAGCTTGTGTCGTGTCAGATGTCAGCTAGCTTGCGAGCAACAACTGATAGCAACAGAGGGTAAACAGAAATACATGGTGAGCTATGAATGCGTTACAAGAGCATCAAGCCTAACAGTTTTAAACATTTGCAGAGGATCATTTAAGGTCTAGAGCTGTCATATGGAACAATTCAACAACACGGTTTTAATACTGCAGTTGGGAATGTGAGACGCTGAGGCTGAGAGGGTTGGAGATGGCGGAGAGCTGTTCAGAGACTGAGGCTGGCGGAGGAGTTTGGTGTATTTCTGGCTGGGAAAGCAGGGTTGATGGCTAGGCAGAGGAATGGCATGGAGATGGGTGAGGCAGGCTGGCAGGCAAACTGAGCGAAGAGACGATTGACCCGAGGTACAGGAAAACCACGGGTCAGCCAGGAGTCAAAACACCCGAAGAGCGGCAACTTGTCGGAGCAAAACAGTTGGATGTAGTGAAGGTGAGATGAATGATCGGGTGGAGGGAAGATCCGAAGAGTGATGAACCTCAGGTGTGCATGCCGCATGATCGGCAGCAGGAGCCTCACCCATACAGACGAAACACAGCGGGACTGAAGATAAAGTTTTGTAAAGACATTCTGCTTGTCAAATGTCCCCTAACTACAACATGCCCTCATTAGCAGCATTACTTTTAATTGGAGGTGCTCAGCAGCCAGCAGTACGACACTGCTGATGTAGTGTGTAGCTCCCAGATGTAAATGGGTGTAACCGAGTGTGAAATTGGTGTTGCTGAGAAAGAACACATGCATGAGACATGTTCCAGTCACCTTTCCCAGGATAGTGTGGATCCTGTCAGAGCATCTACAAGTTCCACTGAGGATTCATTTCAAAGAGAACTGAAAGCTGTAAATCTCATCTAATGAATTAATCACTGAACCCTCTGGAGAAGCTTATCAGCATCCAGCACAGATATTATAGTGATTCTGAGCTAGAGAGGAGTAAACATATACCAAACTAACCATTTAATAATGTTTGAATATCTCTTTCTTCTTAGTTTTGACACATGAAGTATCGGATTTCTGTCGTCAAAGTGAGTAAATCTGTCACGATCCTTTGCGCCTCATGGACCGCGACAAGCACAGCTCCGGCTGCAGCTCGGGGCTCCGTGGTCCTCTCGTTAGCTTGTTTTGCTTTCTTTAAAGCGGTGGAGATGTATGATGAGGATTTCCGTTGAAAGAGCTGTTGAATTTCTCCCGTGTGTGTCAGGCAGCGTCCCCTCGGGCGACCTCCCACCCCGAACAACGTTGACACATTATGAGCTGGTTGAGTAACTCTCCAATTTCCTTTGATTCTCTCATTTTCCCTGAATGTGTGTGTGTGTGTGTGTGTGCACATATGAACACACACTCACGTACTCCTTCGTCCTCTATTCATCTGTTCGACGTATTGAACTTTCACTCTTTTGACTCCTTCCTTTTCATTGACATCCCCTCAATTACCTTTTCAGTCTCCTCTGCCTTTTCAACTCCTCCAGAAACGTGGAATTCTTTGGCCAACCACTCCATTAAAATGTGCAATTACCCTTATTTTCTTTTTTAAATATTCACTCATTTTGGTCGGGGTGTAATTATAATTAGGATATCCTTTTCCACTCGCCAGTAATAAGTCAGATTTGATGATTTCCTCTTCGCGTTTCGAGCAGAGCTGGAGGGCTTTTTCCGAGCTCAGAGTTTGTGTCACTGGATGCTTGGCGCTGCAGTCATGGTGATGGATTCGAGGCCCTTCTCAAAAACAACACAGCTTACCTTTAATCGCGGCCGTCCACTTTACACATTAGCACAATCAATCTAATTGAGAAAATAGCCGAGCGAGAGGTGACATCAAAGACGCAGGCAAACAGCCCGACGCATGCAATCCCCCAGCATGCACTGCTGCCTCTGGACGGGGCCGTGCGTCACAGTGGCTGCAGTGGAAAATGTGAATCGTGAGCAATGCCTTGTAATGCAGAGGGAGGACTTTCAGGCCTGCCAAACTGCATCACTGTGCCCATTTATCTGGGTGGTGTTTTTCTGGGGGTCGTGGAGCTCCAGCATGTGATCGCACATCAGGAGCAGAGCTGTTTGTCCGTATACTAGTGGTGGAGACATGGTGTAAAACAATCAGCAACGTTTCTGAGTTCAGGAGCCAGATTCTCACATGTCACACATGACTTTTTTCTTACAACGAGGAGAGACAAGGTCAGGCCAGACCGCTGGTTTGAGTTCCAATAACTGTATAATGCTGTTCTTTGTAAATGTGTACAGTCCACACCACTATGTAACACTAGTCTATGGGTGGGACGTCGTCACACCCTGTTCCGTTAATATCTGCCTGTAGCATTTTGTGAGGTTTAAAGGTCCCATATTAGACCACTTTTTAACAAGTTAATGTAAGTCTCACATGTCACTAGAATGTGTATTTCAGGTTTCAGCTCAAAATACTGCACAGATCATTAATTCTACCATGCCTTTAATACACCTGGTTTAGCCATGTTCCAAATGGGCTGTTTCAGTGTCTGTAGCTTTGAATCCATCTGAGTGACTGTTGTTGTGAAATCACAACAGGCTGCAAACCTGAATGGTTCATTCAGATATACAACTTGTGATCCGTGGAGGAAAGAAATAAATGTCTCCATACACACTAGGGATACATAACTATGTTCAAAAACCATGAAAAAAACAAGAAAAAAAATCCCTTATGGCCCCTTTAAGTATTGGAGCTAACAGCAAACTCTCAGCATATAGGGGCGGCAAAACAAACTTTTGTTGTTTCAATGAACAAGTCACCCAAAAATCTTCTGTTTTCCATCATTCTGAGAGCAACGGTGTTCGGATTTTATGCTGCATGTGTCTCCACACAGCAGGTCACAGTCAAAATGAACTTGCTCTGAGTTGGAGATGTGCAGCTCTTCGTCGACCTACTCACTCTGGCTGCTCATTCTTGCTCCACTACTCCAATATTTCAGAACTGATCCACTACCAAAAAATGTAGAAAATGGCTGTTGTCTCGTTTTGTAGTTGCACTTTTGATAAACAACAGCAGTAAGTACAAAGTTGAACTTATGTTTCTCAGTTAGATGCTTTCAATGTGAAGCTGCAGCAGTAGGACATGCTCGGTTTGCATTAGTAACAACTTACTGTAGCATTTTTCAAAGGTATGCTGCCACAGACACCAGTTTGTAATAGTGCAGATAGCTGAATGTCGGAATACAGTCATCAGCACTGTTCCCTCTAAGCTGCGCACGTGCGCAATTGCGCACTGCTGACACGGTCTCGGCGCACAGAAAATCTGCGCTGCGCACAAAAAAAAATAAATCCAACCTAAATTGTAAATAAAATAAACACGTAACAATTCATTCTGTGCTATTTTTCAATGTGAGTCAGTGAGTGACCGGTGACTGGCTGCTGCAGCCAATGATGCGATTCACATACGTATTTACCATAGACTGTATATAATGGTATTTACGCAGCTAATCAACGTCAGGCGTCCTTATGTGCAGCCATCGTTGTTTTCATAGATATGAATGAGTAGATAGGACACGCCCCTTTGAGCTGCGTGTTACTGCGAGGCTAAGCTAGTGGGGGAAAAGTTTCAGTGCATTCCGTTGATGTAGACAGCGTGAAAATGGAAACAAGAAGTATGCCGTCTCACTGTGCTGCATACAGTTACACACTGTGTCGTACGATTGAGACAAGTAAACCTGGAATGACTTTTCATAGGTAAGAATAGTTTTTGGCTCTTTTTTCATTATGAAATCTTGTTGAGAGCTTCCAGTCTATGAGAGCTAACTAGTTAGCCACTAGCAAAACGCTAAGGCGAGCTAGCAGCTTGACAACCAAATACCAGACGATTAATAGTAGCTGTAGTATAGTTGTACAAGCAGTAGTAGTAATACTAAAAGTACAAGCAGCAGTAGTAGTATAAACAGCTGTCAGAGTCGTAGAAGTAGTATCAGCATTTGTAATAGTATTACAAGTTGTTGTAGCAGTGCCAGTATCAGCAGCAGTAGTTATTGTACCACCACTACTACTAGTAGTAGTCACATTGCTATTACTACCACCAATACTACCAATAGTAGTTATAAAGCCTAACTCATGTATATCCAGATTACCATCTATGTTCTTCCTCCAAACCCATTTTATGATTGGGATTACAGGCAGTTCTTTAGGACTGCTCGCAAATAATTGAAATGTTACTGAACAAGGTTATACTTATCAAATTAACTAGCTCTGGTCTCCAGTATATTGGCGAATTCGGTTCTTTGTACTTAATTTATTAGCATGATTTCTTTTTAATATGTTGTGTACAGACTTAATTACTTCTCTGTCTACTTTTCTTACTCCATGTAGGTTTCCCAGAGACTATGGGTTGAGGAGGAATTGGAAGTTTGTCAGCTTAGACCTGGTGTCATTCCATCAGTGTTAAACTTCCCGGCTCATCTTGGAAGAGTACGTGCCAGAAAGACCACGACCAAGCAGCCTTGAGATCTTAGACAGCGTCTCCCTGAGGTGGGTGTCAACGGTGTTCACAGTCAGGTCTGTGGTAATCCTGTCAAAAAACAAAACAGAAAAAAATCTAGATTATAAATCAACATGTAACCAAAGCACTCTGTGTATAACGCCATAGTATAGGATGTAGTTCAGAAAATGTCAAAGTATAGTATACTTTACTCAAGAATAACATAGTATGGCCTGTAGTTCATAGTACAGCATGTTGGCAAGAAAAAAAAAACAAAACATAGATTATTATGTGGTTCAAAAAGTGCAAAATGATAGGATGTTGCCTAAAATTGTCATGTATGATATGTGGTTCAAAAAATGTCATAGTGCAGTATATTGTCAAAATAGTATGTAATTCAAGAAAACAGAGTATAATATGTCGTCTAAAAAATGCCATAGAATAATTCTTATATGTTGCTAAAAAAAAAAACTAAAACAAAAAAAATGTCACAGTAATATGTCAATTAAAAAGCCTATGGTATAGCGTGTAGCCCAACAAACATCATAGTATAGCATGTTGCTCTAAAAACGTCACAGTATAGCCTTTAGTCCACAGCTGTCAGTAGGTGAGGAGCAACACAAAAACAGTCCAAACGCTGGTTTCCAGAGGGTTAGACGAGTATTTATTTGAAAGAGGAAGTTTACAACAACACAACATGTGAGGGAGTTAAAAGCAAATGGGTGTTAGTAAAATAAAAATAAATAAACAAAACTAAAAGTGAACTTCATGTTGACATTGATGGGCATTCCAACCAGGAACAAAGTAAAAGATAATCAATACGAAAAAAAACTCTTCCTGTTCACCTCTTAAAACCCAAAAACACACCGCAGTAGCATCCTAAACTAAAACTACCAATGGGTTCCCTGTTTTCCTTTCTGAACAATTCAAAGGTCCCTCTCTATCTCCCCACACATCCACCAACCACTGGAACACATCTCCAAAGTTCTGCCGGGCCAGCTCAGCTTCCCCTCAGAAGAAGTGCAACCACCTGCCAGATGAAGGAGCCTTTTGAGAGGCAGCTGGCATCGTGATTGGACTGTACTTTGGTCTGTTCCAATCCAGCTTCAGCTCCAGAGACGGCAGGCGGGACGAGTCAACGGAGGCCGGGTGGACGAAGACATGCAGCTGAGTACAATCCAGAAAACAACAGAGGAGGAGTGCAGTGGCCCAGAGCCAGAACAAACAGAGTAGCATCATATGTCTCTTAGAAAACATCATAGTAGAGCCTTTGGTATGAAAAAACGCCATCATATACATCGTATATTGTACAAATAACAAGTCAAAGGAAAGAGACATACATTGTAGAATTGTAGTAATTCTGGGCTGACTGATTTACTGATTATCAGTATTTTACTTTTTACTGATTTACGGTAATAAATACATTTAAAAATGGCGCTACTTTGGCTCTGAACCTTGATGTACCTGTGGTCGCTCTGTCTTCTGGAGTGATTTGATTGGTTACACGTCATGAATAAAACTCATTTAACTTAACATCTGTAAACAAAACAAAAACGTATCAACAAAGTTTTCTGTTAAAGTTTGTGTTCTTGTAAGTTTAACTCAAGATTTTAAATACTTTCATTTACTGCAAATGAATATCGACTCCAAATGTCTCACTAATAATCATTATCAGCCTTAAAAACCCACAAAACACCCCTCTATACTCGACCACACTTAGTACAGTCCGGTTCCCCCTTCTATAAATCTGCTTGGAATCTTCCACTTCCTGTTTGTCAAAGTGGCCTTCTACCTGGACAGGTTTTGTTGGAGCTCATGCAACAAACATTTTGGGTAACTGCACTTTAATATGGATGGATGACACTGAATTAGAGTCTGTATTAATGAGACTGAGTTAAGATGTGTAGCTCTGTCATTAAATAGGAAATTATTTCTCAGAATTCACAGAGAAAAGTCTGAAATGTTTGCTAGGTTAGCGTCCCACATGTTCTTTGGCTCAGCTAAAGCTAACTCTCTCCAACTTCTGGATCTCTTGAGTTGCTTGTTGTTAAAATATCTTGCTAGATTTGCTGAAGCTGAGAAAGTCTGAGATGTTTGTTCAAAATAAGCTCATTCTCAAGTCTTATCTGAACTGTCTTCTTTTGTTTTAACTTTCCCTAAACTTAGGAGTTAATGACAGAGCAGCACATCCAGACTGAGTCTCATTTATGTAGAGATTAAACTTCAGTGTCATTCATGGATGTTAAAGTGCAGTTTTTCAAATGTTTGTTGCACATGCTCCCGACCAAACCAGTCCAGGTGGAAGACGATGTGAAGAGAAAGCTCCGGAGGATGAATATCACACATTTACATTGGAAATAAATGTCCTTTAATTTGACATTGTCATGCAAATGATGTTCAAATCTTTGTTGAGTGTTTTGTTGATGTTGGTTTCTAAATGTTTTTTGACACTCGGCCCCAAAGATTAAAACCTTTTACGGCTCACAAGCTGCAACAATTCACACATTATCAACTATCTTTCTGACTAAACTAAGATAAAAAGTGAAAAACTGCCTGATTCCTGCATCATGAAGTAAACTTAATATATTTGCGTTTGACATTTTATAAACCAAAACAAGAAATGAATTACTGGAGAAAACAATCAACAGATTAATGGACAAAGAAAATGTGTTTTCCAACATATATGGCTGAATTACTCCAACATTACAAGATACATACAATTTAAATTCTATTTTATTTATATAACACCAATTACAGGTCAAATTGTCTCAAGATGCTTTATTTTTATATTTTTTTGTCATACTTAAAATATGACAAAGTAAGAAATTTAAAGCTCTTGACTAACCCAATTTACTATTTGGTTTTTAAGAGATTAATCGACAATTAAAATAACTTTCTCCACTAAAACTAATAAACATGAGGTCAAATAGAAGGAACAGTTTTAAATACTGCAGTCCCACGATGACAAGAATAAAGTTTGTCAACAAAAACAAAATGTGCTGGTGGATTCCATTAAAGTCCTAATAAAGGATAATAAAGTGTGATACTAAAGGTTTGTGGTGCTAAATATGTCAAAGTAAAGATATCAAGTTGAACATCTGGCTGGAGGTTGATAAAAGTTGACCTCCCTTCATTTCTCTGGAGCGACTCCATGGATTTTACGGATGGTGGTTAAAGACCTGCTCTTCTAGTCGTCGTCCTTCTAGTCGCTGTAAAAAGTCACTCCATCCTGGCTGACTTCAACACCTCTTCATGACAACTTGTTCTGCCTCCGACCTGGTGGAAACTCCAGAAACTCGAGACTCGAAGAACTCGTGGAGACTCGAAGAACTCGTCGGGCGGGGGAAGGTGTGGTGGGCGGTGGGGGAGTCTGGGTGGAGTCAGGGCGGAGAGTAGGTGGGGAGGTGGGTGGCGGCCTCCCCCCCCTCTACTCCCCCCACCTCTCCGCCTACTCTCCGCCCTGACTCCACCCAGACTCCGCCTTGGCTCCACCCATGTGGTCACTTGAGGAACTACGATGCCAAAGGGACGACGAAATCATTTCTTTTCATCTGATCTGTAGCTCAGTGAGTTAAGGATTTGCCTATGGAGCTGCAGGTCGCTGGTTCAAGACCAGACACTTCTTAAATTTTCTCAAAATCCTGACAAAGACAAACAAAGAAAGATGCCGGAGGTGGGTCTTGAACCTGCGACCCTCCGCTCTGTAGTCTCTCCTCTTATCCCCCTGAGCTACTCGCTCAGATACTAAAACTTCTTTTTTTTGCGCATTTATCATCTATTTTTTGTCATTTCCGAGTTTTTTTTTTAACTCGAGTCTCGACTCGACCGTTTTTCTCAGGAGGTTGGACTTCAGCCTTTGAGCTGGAGGGTGGAACCCTCAGTTCCAAGACTTTCCAAAGCCTCCACACCTCCCGAGTCCTCAGGACCTGAGCTTTCACACAGTCTGAGGGCTGAAATTTTCTAAGTCCCACAGTAGTTCTCTGTTAGATTGAACTTTCAGACAGCCCAAGGACTGAAATCCTCGAAGTTCCACAGTAGTTCTCTGTTAGTTTGAACCTTCAGACAGTCCAAGGACTGAAATCCTCTAAGTTCCTGAGTAGTTCTCTGTTAGTTTGAATCTTCAGACAGCCTGAGGACTGAAATTTTAAAAGTTTCTCAGTACTTCTCTGTTAGTTTGAACCTTCAGACACTCTGAGGACTGAAGTTTTAAAAGTTTCTCAGTACTTCTCTGTTAGTTTGAACCTTTAGACAGTCTGAGGACTGAAATTTGAAAAGTTTCTCAGTACTTCTCTGTTAGTTTGAGCTTTCTGGTTAACAGAAGCGTTAAAACTTGTGACCATGAGTCTTGATTTCACATTTAGACCATCCATCTGAGTTCTTCTCAGACCTTCACCTGTGGGTTCTTTAGAAATCCTCAACAAACTTTGATTCTCTTCACTGAACAGTAAAGTTTGTGGAGATCAGAAGGTAACATTAGTTTGATCAATGCCTTTAACTACTAGTAGACTTTATCTGGAAAGCAGTTTTCTGAAATGAGTTCTTAGTAAATCTGTCCACAATCAAACCAAGAACATAGAAAGAGGAAATGTTTGAAGAAACAACTTGATGTTTTTGTTTCAGACTAGAAAACACTTGAAGACCTTTATCTGTTTTTGCTCTTTTTGATCCTTTTATTGTCTCTTCTGTTTAATTTGATCTTCTAAAGATTAACTGGCGTCTTTTCAAATGTTTTGTCTTTAGTTTGATTCTTCTTAAATGTTTAGTTTTGCTCTTTTCTCACCTTTTATTCTTTTCTAATGTCTGATTTGAGTTTGAAATGTTTTCTTTTTAATGTTTAATTGTTGTTTTTTCAAATGTTTTATTGGCTTGTTTGAACAATTCCTTTTTCTTTCCCAATGTTTAATTTTTTGATTAAATCTTTAAGGTTTTTCTTTTTAAGTGTTTTACCACCTTTTTATGTTTCATTTTCTTTTTAAATGCTTCATCGTATTTTCTGTTTAATTCCTATTTAAAGTTTTATTGTCTTAAAGATTTAATTTTTGAATTAAACATTTAATTTTTAATTAAATGTTTTGTTTTTAAAGGTTTAATAATCTAATTAAATGTTTTGTATTTTTAAAAAATGTTTAATATTCTTCTTGTTTAATTGTATTTTTTAAATGTTTAATTATCAAAAATATTTCATCTTTAATGTTTAATATTTTTGTTTACAAATATTTGTTAAATTTCATAATTACGTGTTTTGTATCTTCCATTTAATTATCTAATAAAATATTTTGTCTCCTTAATATAATTTAATTGTATTTAATGTTTAACTTTCTTTTTAAAAGTTTTATTGTATTAAATGTTTTTTCCTTTGATGTAATTGCTTTTTTAAAGGCAATTTAATTCTTTAATCTTTTTTTGTCAAGACTTTAACCCCAACCTTAAAAATGAAATAAACCCTTAAATCACAATGAAAATACTTCTGTTGTCACAATCATGAGTTAGTCAATTATTCAGTTTATCAATTCACCTTTATTTGTTTAGCACCTTTCACACAGATGACAAAACTAAACAAGCAAAGAGAAAAAACTACGCTAAAACTATGATTAAAACTCAAAAACATATTTTAAAAAAAAGATTTAACATGGTAATAAAATGTGTTGTGTCCAGGGGATGGAGGGAGTTTATTGAAGTCTTCTTGGGCTCACATGGGAAATCATTTAAAATATAAACTTGATATTCAGTCTAAGGAAACTGCAGAGCGACAGAAGAACCAACAATATCTCCTGTTTTCTCCTTTAATGAGTTGATTCTTCTTGTGCTTTCAGACCAAAGAACTACAGACTCTTCACAACCTGCTCAAACTCTTGGTACAGGACCTCACCACACGGGTCAAGAAGGTTTCCGTCTCATTTCTACTCTGAAGCTCACCTTCTCCTGCTCAAACTGCTGACAAATGTTTCTGCTGCTCTAAAGTCTGGTCTCCAGAACTTCCTAAAAACTCTGAAAGTCTCTTCTGCTGCAGGTTGCTTTGTAGAACTGTTCCAGAAAACCTCACTAAACCACATGGAGGGGCCTCAAGATAGTCGTCCAAATGAAACCATACAAAAACCAAACTAGTACAACCTAAATGCTAAAGTCTCCTGCAGCCTACCAGAGAACCTCTGAGAACAGAGAATCAGGACAGGAACTCTTACCTTCTGGACAACCAACGATGGTTCTCAAACAAGAATACAGAATGTGTCTGACCAAAAACCTCTGAAGACTCACTACAGCCAAGATAAAGACACAACTCAGCTGTACCAAATCCACTAATCACTGCACACATTAGCACCATGTGCTAACTGTGGCTAAAGAACCACATTTACCAAGACAACTATCCAGTACAAAGCCCTAAAACACACCAAGAAACACATTAAAGATGATTTTACTGCTGGAAGCTGCAAGCCAATGCCTAAAGAACAACCTAAAGCAATGGAGCCAAACCCAGTTCAGTGGTGAACAGAAGCAGAGAAAATGTTTGTCTGCAGCTAAATAAAGCAGGAAGACACTGAGCTGCTCAGGTGTTCCTGATAACACCAAGCTGCTCAGGTGTTCCTGATAACACCAAGCAGCCACCTGGACAGCCAATAGGAACACAGCTTCCTGGAAGTCCAGAGGGCTGGGTTAGTGAAGGAAATTTGATTTAAAATTGAAGCAGAAAGTTAATAAATGAAGTTGAAAACCACCTTCTGATACCTGAAATCTCTGAGTTTTCACACAAAGAACACCTGAACATGTCAAACTGGTTTCATAGTAGAACCATCATTGTAAAAATATCATAGTATGGTGTGTTGCTCAAAAAACATTAGGACCTGGCTGTCAGGGGACAAACATGTAAGAAACATGAGAACAGAGAGAACCCAACCAGTAGGTCACAGTTTATCATCCCCCAGTCATCTCCTGAAGTCCATATGGTGAGAGACATCAGTATCTGGTTGTTCATTTACCAGAGGATGCTTATAATCATGCTGATGTGGTCTGTACTCTACAGTATTTTAGTGACTCAATAAATGCCTAAGTTGTTTTTTTTTTTAAATGCTTTTCAGTTTTTAATAAACATTTAAGAGCCTATATGTAATCAATAAATGGCCTTTGCCTATCTTAAGAAAAATTCACTCAGAACTCTGATATGTTAACAGTACTAAATAAATCAATAAATACATGCATACACACAAAAATAAGTTAACACATTAACTGTGTTAAGATAAGATTTAGATTTTAAAAAAAGTTGTTTATGTTTTTGCAGAATCCAGTATTGCTCACTGGTTGGTCATTACATTTTGTTAGTTTGATTTCACTGTTTAAAATGATGCCACCTCTTTTCAGACAGAACCTGTGATAATAAAACAATACAAAATTTTTAGTTCCGTGTTAATAAAGCACTTAAAGCTTTAAGTATGGCTAAATGCTTTTTTCAAAATTAAATATATCACTCCTTAGGTGGTAGTGGCCCCAAGTTCAGTAAAGTTGGAAAGATATTCACAGATTCAGACTTCCAGCATCAATAACTCATTAGATATAGGTTGTCAAAACATAAACGGTGCCTCTTTCCCATTGTTGCAAGGCAGACAATGTGCTACAAGCCCAGTTTTATCAAAAGTAGCTGTCTTTCAAGCTACAGGAATAACATTGGTGTCTATGGAGTGAACAGGGTCCGTCTGCAATTTGCAAAAACGCTGCAACAGTAAAGAGAGACAAATATTCAATAACTTCACTCTTATACATTGTAGTGTCACTAAAATCACTGCAGCCTTCAACTGGCTCCTGTTGACAAAGTGTTTTAACAGAAATGTAAATGCTGTAATTTGATTCTTTTAATAAACCATGTAACTTGAATGGATGTGATGCTGGTGTGACCACAGTGCACACGTCTGATGTTGCTCACAGTGGTCCAAGGGACGCTCAGGGAGTTTGTGTGTTTGCTCAGACTCAGGAAAAATTACAGGGAACATTGGTCATCAGTGGGTCTTAGGCTCAACTTCATTCAGATTGCGAGTTAATGGACATTTTTCTAAATGACAGTTTTCTAGAATAATAAGTGTCACGTTATAAAACTGATATGTTGTTGGCAAGTTGGAGTCATGCCTCTGGCTACATACAACAAATTTAAGACCCATTTTCATCTCCTTTTTGTTCTATTTTCGTCTCTTCCAGGTTCAAGATAGAAATATCTTGTTCTGTCGCTGCTAAATGTTCCACTATCTTTATCGATGGCTAATCTTGTTGTTTGGTTTTGACCAGTTAGCATGCAATGGGTTTTTTAGCATTTTCATTTGTTGGAAATAGCTGCAATAGCTCACTGGAGGGCAGTAAAATGAACTAAAACCAAAGAAACTAATTTCCATCCATCTGTCTGTAAAGCCAGCCAACCTATAAAGGAAACCCATTTCGGCCGCTTGTATCCACAACGTTGTTAATTTTATCACTACTCAGAGCTCATAACCATTGGCGATGGCTGGAACATAGATCGATCGATAAATCGAGAGCTTCAGCGTCTGAATCAGCTCCCTCTTCACCCCGACAGTCTGGTTTATTACCCACATTGCTGCTGAGGCTTCACCACTCTGTCTGTCCATCTCATGCTCCATTTTCTCATCACTCATGAACAAGATCCCAAGATGCTTGAACTCTTTCACTTGGGGCACAAGTTCTCCCCAACACAGAGGGAGCAATCCACAGGTTTTTAGCAAAGAACCTCAAACTTGGAGGTGCTTATGCTGATGGAGGTCACAACCCTCAAATTTGAAAGCAACTTATGGATAATTTAGGGGTTCAGGAGCAAATCTTCTGGGGTTTGTAGGTAATTTAACCAACTGTTGATATAAAAATATTCTTTAATACAGCTAAAAAAGAATGAAGCCTGGAACAGGAGAATAGAGTAAGTTAGTCAGAACAGTTTCATGAAAATTCTCGGAAATGATTCCTGAAAACTGGCTTGTGAAATCTGACAGGGGTCACTCGTTTGGCTGCTTCCAGAAACAGCAACTCTGATAACTTTTCTGGTAAGTCTTTTTGTTTTTAAAATCCTGCTTGGCACAGATAATAGTGGCTTCATTCCAGGATTTTCATTCATGGTGAAGTAGCAGAGAAAATGTTCTGTACAATACTCTGTTAGCACTTAATGAAACGCTCCCTGGTGTGTGCAGTCACGCACCTGTGAGGCTTTAATGACAACGAAAGTGCAAACAATCACATTTACAGTTTTTCTGCACATTGAAAAGGATCATCTACATCCTTAGAGTCCAGCACTGACATCCATTAAACATGAAGCAGGTCTTACGTACTGATGTTTGGGTTAAATATAGAAATTGCACTGATTTAAATATGAAAAAGGTCTATTCCACTGTGGATGAGTTTATATTTGTTAATTTTTAGCTCATTCTGCAACTAAGGTTAGAAATCTTGTGAAAGTATTGTTATTTGCAGGGAAGACCGGCGAAGGAAATCCACCTCCGGCCATCTTTCACTCTTCAGTCTTCACCACGAGCAGTGACCTGAGCAGAGGCTGCAGGGGTCAAGACCATGCTGTCCATCTCTGTTACTCTGTCCATGAATAAACAGAGGCCAGTGTTTAGGTGTGTGTGTCTGCCAGGGCGACACACGAAAGCACACACACACACACTCACACACACACATATACACAGCGTTCACGCAGCCTCGTGCCGACTCCTCTGGCATAATTAGAAACATTTGGGATCATTTGCAAAGGGAACACAAGCTCTGATGGGATCCAGATGCACTACTGGGTTTCACCGAAAATACAGGAACCCTTATTTACGAGGGGCCATTGCTGGCTCCTCACCCAGGGAGGTGTGTGTGTGTACGTCTGTGTGTGTGTGTGTGTGTGTGTGCTGCCCGGTTTGTCCACACACTGAATGGGCTTTTGGGAGCAGATCATCCGTATTCAGGTCAGACTCAGTTTAATCGCTCTTGTTTTGGTGAGAAAATGAGGGTTTGCATTTGTTGTATTTCTAGAAATTTTAAGAAGTAGAAGAAGAAGGTACCAGAACACAGACAAGTTTGATAGTTTGATTAAGGCTGCATTCTTTTTAATGAAATTACAATTCGAGATGTTACATATTTTGCTAGAGTGTTTTTGTTCTCAACAGAGTGTATACCAGTAGTTCTTCTACGGTTTACTAAAGTTGTCTTCCTCTTCTGATGTTGCCAAAATGCCTTTAATGGATTTTCTGTGGGGAAGGAAAATGAAATAATGTTAATTGAGAAGTGAGACCATGCAGCGCTGAATATTATTGTTTGCAGCAGAAAGGGGATGTTGTTACATTTAGCACAATGCTGCCACCTTGTGGAAAAGATATAAACGTGATAAAAGCTGTTGGTTTGTGAGAATTCAGGGATCTTGTAGGGGTTTATCAGTGAGAACTTTGTCATTGCTGTGCCAAAATAGAACAATCCATCCATCAATCCGTTAGCTGCTTAATCCTCATTAGGGTCGCAGGGGGGATGTAGTCTATCCCAGCTGACTGAGGGTGAAGGCAGGTCACCAGTCTATCACAGAGCTATAAATACAGACAAACAGTCACACTCACATTCACACCTACGGGCAGTTTAGAATCACCAGTTAACCTGAGCATGTTTTTGGACTGTGGGAGGAAGTAGGAGTACCTGGAGAAAACCTGTGCATGCAAAGGGGGAACATGCAAACTCCATGCAGAAAGATCCCAGGCCAGAGCACAAACCTGGGATCTTCTCGGTGCAAGGCGACAGTGCTAACCACCGAGCCGCAAAACGCCACAAAATAGAAGAATGCTTTTAGGAATAATACTAAAATTGAAATGATATGTTTTCTTTAAAGATTATTTTCTCAGGCTTTTTTGTGTTTATTTTAGGGACAGCTAAAGAGACACAACAATGAGGGAGAAAGAGAGGATGACATCCAGTCAACACTGAACCCATCCTGCTGCTGTAAACACTCAGTCTTAATACACAGAACGCACAATCTGCTAGAAGAGCTACCTGAGATGGAGATTTTTTATTATTATTTTTTACAGTGATAGAGTCTAGATGAGCGATAGGTGCGGTACGGTAAAATTTTGGTATACGTTAAGGTAAGCCCATAAATGTGTAAAGATTGCTAGATTCATTCATTATGACTCTTTTTTTCAATCAAAGCCAACACATCAAGAGCCAGTTTCACTGATTTTTATCTACAAAACAAAGAGCTCATCAGTAAAACTATGTGCTGTTGGATTTTGTTTATGAGGAAACAAAGAAGATTGAGTTGGAAAGAACATTTCTGTGAGCAGTTTTTAAGCTTAAAGCATGGTATTTAGAACTCATTTGCAGCGATGGAAGATGTATTCAGATCCTTTCCTTAAGTAAAATTATACAAAAGTAAATGTTTTTCTAATAACTTAATTTGTGTTGCATTGCTGTCTTTTGAGAACCACATATCTCTTAAAAAAAAAAAAAAAACTATCCAAGAGGGTTATTAAATAGTTTATTTGGCTTAAGAGGGGGAGGAGAACGTTTAAAGGAACACTTAATTCCTCAACCTATGCAGAATCACCACATTCGTAGTGAAGTAAATAGTACAGTATTTGCCACTCAGATATAATTGGGTAGAAGTTTAAAGTTGCACAAAATAAAAATAATTAGTTGAGTTACAATAACCTTAAACTTATATTGAAGTTCAGTGCTAGAGCGAGTGCATTTAGTTGCATTTCACCCCTGAATATATTTTTTTCTTCTAAACGTCCATGTTTTATAAATGTAAAGATCTTGTTCATTTTTGTGAACAGAATAGGAGCTTTGTTTTCTTTGAATTATGTAGAAATTATGTATTCGACTGTATAATCAAACACAAATTGAGCCATTAAGAACTGGGAAACAACTATCTGAAACATTCTTTAACAGTGTTTTCCAGACACTCACCTATAATCCAGCTGTCATCTCCACAAACACCCATTATCAGCCTTCAACCTCTCTGCTCTTCTGGTCCATCTCTGTTTCCTTGCTATGCCTGGAAAACAGACATTCAGAACTTAGACGCTGCAAATGTAGCTGTGAAACTGAACAAACAGCAAGAAAACTGCTTCATAATGCGAGAAATAACTGACATGTCACTAATACTGTGCTATATGATATGATGCTATGTCGTGTCGGACTGAGTTACATTATGTTGAGGGCCATTTTTGTGCGACCAAAGTTTCTGTGCATGTTCATAATGCGAGAATAGCTCTCCTTAGAACCTCTTTTTAGGTTATTCCACATCAGAGTTCAACCCTGATTGGTTAAACTCGGGGGCAACAAGTACAATTTTTTCTGTCCTCTCGATGTCTTTGTCAAGTAGGAATCTTCTTCTCTCTGAAATTGCCATCAATAATGTCAAGTTTACTATGTACTGATAGAATTGGAGTTAATGTCCAGTAACTGCTATTTGTCGTCATTTGCAGCCTTGTGCCTGCCCTGAGTTCCTGCAGTGGAAAGTTGCCTACCGTGTTCCATCAGGTGATGCTGTGGAACAGTACTGACCTTTCTGCAGTGTTGGAGTCCGTTGATAAGGTCAGCTTAATCCTTCTGTCCACTGATCAGAACATCTTCATCATCATGTCACCACTTTCTGTTTCATCAGAAAGCACACTGTGGTCCTCTAATCATCCACTGATGCTGCTGTTCTATAACACTCAGAGATCACTCATGTGCCCTGGAACTGATCGATAGAAGGAAGAATCCCTGCAGACAAACAGACAAACAAGACAGTGAAACCAGTGCAAACATAATGTGTGTTTGTGTTTGTCAGGATGCGTTTGTGTACCTGGTGCAGGCCGACAGAGAGTCAGCTGGACTTCAGGTGGTGAAGTCTTGAACAGCTTTAGCACCTTCTGCAGAAAGAGAAGATGAACATGGCTTTATAGAGATAATAGGGGGTCAACATAGATCATGTTTTGTTTTGATCGAAAATATTCTTGAAATGCACAAAATAGTCATGGGAAGAAAACAACAACAATGTAAAACTGTTTCCTCTAGAAGTCCAACACAAAACACCACCTCTCCTGTCTGAGAAGACTGTAGAAAAACGATCGAGAAGAGTTCAAATAAAAGCAGAGAGAATACATTTGCATGCATCTATGAAATATACTGAACTAGTGGCGCCTATAAAAACCAATGCAGAGCTGCAACGCTGCAATAGTTACACAATTACATGCTGTCCATCATGTCAGAAGTGGATGCCAGTATGTGATTATAATGTGAAGAAATCAAAGAAAACTACTGAGTTTGCTACATACTGGATAGGACAGCTCCTTCAGCGACTGGCCGTTGATGGCCAACAGGACGTCTCCCTCCTGGATCCTGCCGCTCTGCTCTGCCGGCTGGCCGGGAAAAAGCTGCTTTATCCGGACCAGGCTGCCAAAATCTCGGGTGGGTGGATCCAGCTCACACATTAGGAAGCTAAAGCCCAGACCGTTGGCACTCTTGGTGAGAGTCACTTCCTGGGTGTTGTCTTGGTGTTTGGAGGAAGGAGGACAGCAATGGGACAAGCATGAGATGGAACATGGTATAGATGTGGGGATTAGGAGCAGAAAAGTTGGGAGATGAGAGAAGAAGAGGGAAGAGAACAGATAAAGACAGGTTTGTTAAATGAGGGATATTTTTAAATTCTAGTTGTCTTGGTGAGCTTTAACTTTAAATGTATGAATAAATCAAAGCAACGGTATAACAACGTAGCATTCCATCAGCCAGCTTTGAAATGTATCATTGAGTGAATGCAGAATCAGTATTTGGTGTCTATTGTTGAACTTTGTTATTCCCCACATGAATGCATCAAGATCAACACAACTGGGTTTGGGACCTGAGGCGAGATTTATTTATTTTTTTAAATGGGGCTATGTATTTTCAAAATCTAGCTGACTCTTGCTGTCGCTATGCTCCTGCATGCTCCAGCTTTAAGCCACGTACAGTGTCTCTGTCGTATGACCCTGTGATGGGCTGGTCTCAATCAAATGATTGAAGAGCCTGCGTTTAGTCATGCAGGGCTAAAGTTGACCTGAACATAGAATAAGCCATCTGTGCTCCGCTCTGTAGCTTTGCCTGCCTCAGCTACTGTCATTCATATATCATATATATGTCATTCTATAAGCCCAATCTGCATGTCATAAGATTGTTTTTGTCATCACTTCATAGTCCTGGTCATGCTGATCTTGTTGCGTTCCTATAGGGAGTGATACGGTCAAACTCAAACCACCAAATAGAAGCAAACTGTGTTTTTTGGACAGTTCTGATCTAAATGCTGTCATGCCTACCAAAAAGGACTGTTTTTAAAGAGTTTAATTTGGTTTTAATCCTGATAACAATAAAAAATGGCTTTGTCATAAATGGAAATTGGTTATTTTTCAGTCAAAACAAAGAAATCATTGCTTGCATGTCCTCTTCAGTGTTCTGTAGGTGTGATGAAAAGAAGCAGAAAAAGCAGTTTAACACCACTTTAAGAATACACTAAGTAATGGTACATAGATGAACAATAACGCAGGTATTTTAACGTTGGCGTTCTTCTCCTCCCAAATCTGATGTTAAGAGTTGTTTAATTATTAACCTCTAAAAGGAATTAAAGTGCATTAAGTGACAACTAGTGACCCAACTGTGTGGATGTATGGTGCAGGACGACAGATATAGAAGGACAGAAGGATAAGGAAGGCCAGGAGGATAAGAACAGGAAGGTCAGAGAGGGAGATCAGGATGAAGTGTGTAGAGGAAGTGTGTGAAAGTTCACCTTCAGGCTGTCAGACCAGCCTGGACGCCTGGCCGGCTACTGAAGCAAACAGCTTAGAGGTTCTCTCACGAAGGTTCTTCCCAACAACATATTATCCATTTTGCTCTCACACATACAAAGCAGGAAATTTTTCTAAGCTGTCCTCAAAAAGAGATCGTGGGCTCTTTGTTTGGAGGCACCAAAGTGTGTTTTGTGTATTTCAGTTAAAAGCTGAGGCGTCCTACCATCAGTGACGAAGCTGTAGACTTTGGGCTGGCCAGATATTGTGATCACAGGAGTGCTGGTGGACGAGCAGCTGTTGAGTCTCTGGCGGCTGGTAGTTGAAGTGATGGTCTGGTTGGACACAGTGCTGCTGTTTTCAGCACTCAGAGAAACTCTGGGTAGGCCCATCGACTCCCTCTCCACGACAAAGGAAACCACCTGGAGGTCAGAAGACGACAGGAGAGGTATAAGAGGAGAAGAAGCAGAAGATATAGATGTGGTGGAATAAACTGGTCCCAAAGTCACTGCTAACTCCAGCATGATGTGTTGCAGGTATGATGTTTACCACGTTCATCTTTGCTCAGCACTTAGTACAAAGTACAAATGACATTGAAGACAATGTCATTAGTAGGTATTTAGCTGTAAATCCAAATTTGAATGTGATGATTATGTAGGCTTGGTAATAAAAAGATAATATAATTTAGCTTGCAGGAAACATGAATGTCCGGTTGAGATATTTCACTTAAAACCAACTTTATGGTGGTGATGACGATACATCAAATAAATATTTGAGGTAATCCATCTGGTAGTTATTGCCGAGATTGCCTTCCATTATGGCTGCAACAAACTATAGTTTTTACAGTCAAATAATCTGTTGATTATTTTCTTGATTAATCCATTAGCTGTTTAGACAAAAATGACAAGGAATGTTGATGAGTGTTTCGAAAAGGCTAGGATGATGTTCTCAAATGTCTTGTTTTGTCCACAACCCAAAGTCAAAGAATTTACTGTAAGCTTTTTTTTTTTTTTTTTTTTTTTTTTAAATTTGAAACTTATTCAAATTGACTAATCAAATATAAAAAAAATGTTTTATTAAATTAATCACTGCAGCTTCACCTTCCGTAAATTCACACTGTTAGCATTGGAGAAAAAACATCATCATCTGTAAATATAGATTGCTGGTCTCTAATAATCACATGTTGTCTTTTACCTCCCCAGTTTTACTCAGACACTCCACAGCCTGCTGGTAGGTGAAACCCTGGAAGTTAAACCCATCCACCTTCACCAGTCTGTCACCTGTAAATAAACGATACAGCGACAAACAGACAAATTGAGTAAGTTTTTTAAATTAGAACTAGCATTTGTACTCTACATTGGGTTTCTGCTTGTTTTTGTCTTTCCAGTGACATCTGAATGGGATGTGCAATATCCTAATCAGAACAGTCTCCCTGTCAAATACAGAAAGTGCTAAAGGACTCAGATATGAACTACTGGAAACTACCATGCACAGTTTGGCAACTCTGCTGAATACCTTTCTGACCAACGTAGGCGTTAGTGTGGTTTGATTGGATTCTGAATTGTTTTACCTGCATGTAGACGTCCGTCTCTCTCAGCGGCTCCTCCAGGAACAAGGCTTTTGATGTAGATTCCTCCATTAGTAGGGCTGGTGTTGTTGCCGCCCTGAACAGTCAGTAACAGAGGTTTTTAGATCAAGTTTCATCCACAACAATAGTGATGCTAGTCATATATTGATATCAAAACTTGCTGAGGCTGGTCATGTTTAAATTTGTGTTTTTTACCTATAGTATATTCACTCAAGTACTGTGTCGAAGTACAGTTATGAGGTTCTTTACTAAATCCAGCATATACAGATTAAACTGCCTAACAATGTATGACTGTTAATTTTTTTTTTTTTTTTTTTTACCATTTTCAAATAAGAAATTTATAGTAATTGTTATAAATTGTTGCCAATAGCTTTCCTAACATTAAATCTGTTATTAAGGCTTCATAGAATAATGACAAACCTTTAATGTTTACACTTTCTTTGGTCATAAAAATACAGTCTTCTCATATTTCCTTTTGCTAATGCACAGTGTTTACAGTTTTTTTTCTTACACTATGGTATTGTCCAGTTTTTCTAGTGGAAATCAGTGTGAGTGAGGTAACTCTCTCCTTTCCTGCCAGGCCACAGATGTGAATGAGATTGGGTAGAGTAGACTTTGTGGCTGACTGCTGGAGATGAGTTATTTTACTAATGACCCTCCCTGACTGTCACTCTTAACGTTTTTAGTCAGATTCTTGCATTGGGAACACATTAGTTTGATGGATGAAGACGGATAACTGCTACCACTGTATCCAAAATCTATATTCTATGAAGTTATGCTCAACATCTTCAAAATTTGCCAATTCATGGCCTAGCCATTCATCCAAAAAATCAACCATGAACTCACAGAGATGCTGATGCCCAGATTTCCTGACATCTTTCTGAGCTCCAGAGTGATCTCTCCTGGCTTCACACAGTTTTGAGGGGGAGATACAGGGCAGCTGTCCTGTGGCCAAAACATACATTATCAAGACACATTTCAGCCTTTGTGTCCGTCTTACCACTTGCCAAATGCATGATGAGGAAATCGCACAGATATTTATTGCTATATTGTGCAAAATTACCACCAAATCTGATCAAATTTAGCTAAACAGCGACTCCACCTGTCACTGCTTGCTACTATCTACATCAGTAGAGTAAGAAATAAAAGAAACACCACAGAAAATTGTATTTATGCGATTTAAATAACTGTTAAAACGTCTAAACTATCAGGATTCTACCTGTGTACCGGGGACTCGAACTTCTTGAGGGACGCTCAGCCTGTTGCTGGTCTTGGGCGTCATCATGACTGAGACGATCTCATCCAGACTGTCATCTCTCAACCGTCCGTCTGTCATCAGAGTCATCTGGGACTCATAATTCCTCAACACAGGAGAGCGCATCGAACTGAAGGGAACTGTGGATGAAAACAACAAATCTGCACTATTAAACCCCAAAATACTGGATACACACCATAGAAGTGCTTATTATGTTCCTTGCTCAGAATTGGATGAGAAGCTTGATTCCATTTTCAGATTTTTCTGCTAGCAGCAAGTTAGCTTATCTTAGCACAAAGAATGTGGCAAAATCTAGTCCTCGTTAAAACACAAGGTTTTAAACTGTAGGTCTCAGCACAGTATCACTACACACATACAGTAACGGGACACACAAACACACACACTTGGAGCACCTTTTGGCTGTGAGATAATGAGCTGCACCTCCTCCGGGCTGCTCTGCATGACCTCTGCTGCCTCGCTGAAAGTGACGCCCTCCAGGCTGATGTGGTTCAGAGAGATCAGACGACCACCTGAAGGCAAAGGTCACAGTGAAATGGTGCTTGTTTGACCCCAAAGCCTCACGGACGCTTTAGATACAGTCTTTGTCCTCCTTTGCACTTTACTGCCGCATATCCTCTACATTGTTTAAAATGAAGGGAGATGTTGGATGAGTTTCAAATACAAACGCCAAAATTAGTGGTAGGAATACACTAAATTGGGTGTGTTGTTGCTGCAAACAGTGGAGGGTATAAAGTTGCATGCTAAGTCTGTCACGATATCTGTTTTTTTAATATTGCTATCTATAGAATTTGCTATGAGACAAATAAGGTTTAACTTGGTTTACTGAGTGTTCTATCTGTAACCATAACTCCACAATTACACTGCATGGATAGTGAAAATGCAACCAGATGAAATGATAAATAAAACATTCACAAGGCCAAACATCTGCCAACTGAAATCACCTACTTTGCTGAAGTGTCAACCACATTGTTGCTGGTGCTGGAATATATATAATATATAATATTTGTCCTCTCTGTATTATTAACACATCAATATTTTAGTTTTATATTTCAGATGCTGTGTCATCAATGCCAGTATACTGTGATACTCCTCTTCTACACAGTGTTGCTTAACATAAAGTAAAAATGTCCATGTGGTTGTCTACCTGGTCTGATGCGTCCGTCCTTATCAGCAGGTCCACCAGGCACAACAGAGGCAACAAAGATGCCCAAATCATAGTGTCCCACTGTGTCCTCTCCGACTATTACTACACCTGTGTGGACGCAGACCACAGGATGTCAAAAAATAGTTTTTTTAAAGAAGAAAACTTTTTCCTTCTGTTGCCAGTTTGGACATTTTCTGAAAATTCAGATTTAGCATCATCTATCATCGAACTCTATTTTCCATGATCTAAAACTGTTTTAAAATTTTAATTTGCTGTTTCTTTTCTCAGAAAAGTGCTAAACCATGTGGATTGTCATTGTTGCTGTCAATGTGGATATTTCATAACCACGGGGAAACCATCAACTTGTTCTTATTCTCACACATTGACTCCGTGGAATCCAAAATGTGTGTTATTGGTAGACCAGTTTCTTTGTGTGGTTCATCAAATATTTAAAATTGAAAAAGTAAAACCGCTTTCTGTTGGTAATCTGAAAGCTGTTCAGATTACCAACAGCAATCTGACTTACCAAGACCAAGCTTTGGGTCTTTCTTTAAGGAGACACATATGACTTCTCTCTCTGACGATGTCCCCACTTTAGTTGGGGTATCTGTGAGACATAGAATGGAATCGCACAGTTAACTGATGAACTCAACAGCAGCTTTGCTTCACTAACTCTACAATGGAGCAAAGAAGATAACTTTGTAAAATGACATTGCTGCTTCACAAGACAACCATCTGTCATGTAGAGATTATCAGCTAGAGAAGCTGCTTGGTTATACTCTACCTCTGGGTGCTAAGGAACCAGAACGAGCTTCAGATCCATTCCTCTGAGAAGATACTGGGGAACGCATAGCAATGCTGCTGCGCTGACTGCTGGAGCAGGTACTGCAAGACAAACACATTAAGGGGTAAATTATGACTATTCTCTTCAGGTATGTGATGATAGCTTTAATATTTACACCTGTGTGGCACATCTATCCTAAACCCATACCCTGGGAGGAGGAAGAGATATTGTTCTGCATGGTTAGTTTAGAGGAACAGGGAGAATAAGTTGATGCGACTGGTTAAAAAACTGCAATTTACCAAAGGTCTAGGCCACATTAGTTGTAGAAGAGGAAAGAAACAATACCTTGGCAATCAATAAGAGAAAAATGGAGAGGAGGAGAGGTCTTCAGGAATTGTTTTTTTTAATTCGGAAAGTTTTAAATATTCTTTCTTGCCAGCTGGTATTAAATATATTACATGCTGCTGTGGAACAGTTGATCTGTCGTTTGAGAAAAAGGTGTTTTACCTGCTATTATGCTAAAACTAAAGAAGTTGTTTTGAATCTTGTTATTTCAATCATTTGTAATGCCATGCAGTGCAATGTGCATAAAAATCAATAATAGAAACATGGTTAATATGTGTCCATGCTTACAACAGCAACAAAGTGAAGCAACTTTGTAGACCAGATGCTCCTCCTTTTTTACTGCAGAAATATACATTGTGAGCCAGAATACTAGGATCACCCCTTGTCTTATATACTTTTGGTCCTTTGTGCACCACTGAAAAAGTTCCAACCAGCCAAGCTCTTAGGTGCCTAGTGATACCGAGTTGTGAGTTGGAGCTGCCATGAATCCCTCCTGGCACTGCTGTCTGGACGCACTCTGCACTGGCCCTGCCGTTCCTGAGATAATTCAGCCCAGATGTCTGGCAACAACGATTTAGTCCTTGGCAAAGTCACTGAGGTCTTAACACCTGCCCATCTCTGCTGCATCCAACACATTACCCACTAGAACCAACTGTTCCCTTACCGTCTAATTTACAGCAGCCTTAACATGCATGTACTGAATTTTTACTGTTGAAACACGGGTTTTCTTGTGAAAACTGCTGTATGGCTAAATACCTGTGCTCACTGAAATGTTGCTGTCTTATCCGGGCCTCGATCCTGGCCGTGACATCATCGCACAGTTTGTTCAGGGTCTCGTCCTGAGGCGTGGTCAGGCCGCTGTCGTCCTGCGGCGTCTCAGAGCACGAGTAGGACTTCAGGTTGCTGCTCTGAGTGCGGCACACCGCTGCATACTGCACAATGTTCTCCTCTGGACACACACACAGACGCTATCTTTGGTAACTGGACACCGTCAGCAAGAAAAGCCACCAAACCGAAGGCTGGGTTTTGTCTTCTTCAAAAACAGGCCGGTAACATTGTAGTGACTGACCTGAGACGAGGCTGTGGGTGAGCTGGCGGGAGGTCATCTCGTTGTTAAACTTGTGCTGGGCTGAGCAGAGGTCGCACAGGTATCTGGCTGTCTTCGACCTCTCTGTGATGAAGGTGTACTTCTTCTTGCTGCCCCGGCACTCGACTATAAATTTACGCCTCTGCGGAAACATCACAGAAAGGTTTTTAGGCGATGAAAGTGAGCACACGAGAATAACACGAGCCGCTACCAGCCACTCGCTCACATTAGAGGAGATGGTTGCCGTCTCCCTCCAGTAGAAGGTCTGACTGGTGGATCTGCAGCCGTCTTTAACCTCGTAGACGATAACCCCTTTGGCACAAACCCCGAGGATAATCTCTCCGTCTAAAGGCTTTTTCTCACGCACCACATGGTGGAACAACACACCGTATTCAGGCAGCTGCTGACACACCTACAGGGATAAACAGAGCTGTAGTTACAGTTGTACAGCTGCAGCACCATGACTTGAATAGCCAGATATACTGTATGACTGTATTTCTCATGGCAAACCCTTTTCACATTTAACAAAGTGGTAGCGCTGACCAGTTACAGTTTAGTTTGTAAATTACAGTTCAACATGGTTAAGTGATAATTTAAGATATTTGTTAAACAATTTTGATATGCTACAATATATATAGAGAGAAATTCTGGTTCGAGTAGGTAAAAGTATCTTTAATTAATTATAGATATCAGTAATTCCTTTTCACCAGTAAGAGTAATGACTGATGATATCTGCAGTTGAATTTCAACACATTCAAAAAGGACTGTGACTTATCGACATGTAATTTCCCATATCAGATATCAGCAAATGTTTTTTTGATATATCTCACATCAACAAGTCATTTTGAATATACTGACCAAATTAGCATATTTATTTTGGATCTGTATCATCGAGATATCTACAAGGACATTTGAATTCTGACTAGTTTTAGAAGTAGCTATAGATATCTCAAGATATCGTATAATTGTTATTAGTACAAATATAATTTCAGCTAGTTACAAATGCATTTTACATAGGATCTTCTTATTTTTTAACATTTTTGTTAAGCACTTTGTAATACTGTTAAGAAATGTGCTATGTAGATAAAGTTTACCATTAGTAATATTAATATTATTATTATAGCAAGTGCACTTTGGGATATTTGAAATGACATTCTTACTAGTTACAATTCCAAACAAACAATATTGACTAGCCAGATTGGATTATTGATATCTAGAATTGCATTTATGATATCAGTCATGAAAGATAAATCATGGATACCTAAACATAAACACTGCTACTAGTAAGAATTGAATCGCTGATGTTAACAATTGACACTTTAACGAATGAGAACTGGGTCAAATCTGTAGTATCAATATCTATAGCTGAGTGTAAATAGAGGTATTTGGTAAATGTGACCAGATCTAATTGAGTTACTAATGGACGTTTCCACTGGTAAGCAGTGAATGAACATGTTGACTCATGAGACATCTTTCATTAGAAATGCGATTAGCAAAAATTACATTATCTTAGCTTGGAATTCTAACTGGTCAAAAAGCCGTTATTGATATCTAGAGCTGCTATTACTGCTACTGACTGAACAGTGACTGGGATCGCCATATGTGCTACCTTGAGGAATTCCAGCTCGGATTCATCTGTGAGCATCTGAGTGTTGTTGGTGTGAAGTCGCAGCAGTTCTTCCTGGATGTAAGGCAAGGCACGTTTCTCCATCACACTCTTGGGGACATACTGATCAGGGCGGTAGTAGTTCCTACCGTACACCTAAACATAACAGATCACAACCTCATGTTAGCAGAATAAGAATAACGCATGCACGTTTAACATCATGAGCTGTTTTTGACACGTAACATTTAAATAGTGAGTCATAATACAGTGTTAGGAGGGAAGGAATATACACAGAAACAGGGGAGTGTAGATATGTGGGCTTGAACAAACATAGGCACTGAAAAGACTGTCACTGATCTCCACTATCGTCTCCTTTGTCTCCAGTGATTATATTACAGTGACAAATGAGTCAACACTGTATGCTGGCATTTACATTGTAAGATTGTCTTTTTTAAAGGACTTTTTACACGTAGAGATAGTATCATTTCTGCTGTGGCTCTGAAGGAGCTTTGCAAAGTCAGAGAAAATGTCCCTGATACTGTTGCAGGGTTGGATACTACACATTTACATCATGAAGACTTAACTACAAAACCACACACTAAGGGTCGAACAAGGGATCCTATCTACAGCTGTTCCATTACAGGAAATGAAGGATTCAGTACTTGACCAATTGTAAAGACCAAAAATCTGAACTTCTTAGCCTCTTCTACATTGATTTTCATGTTTCTCTTGAGTTAGCCAACTTCAACAATTAGTTCAGCTTTAGGTGCACAACCTCAGGCATGCAGTCTCCATACTCCGTCTGCAGGGCCAGACCCGCCAGGTACAGAGAAGTCTCCTCATGGCAGGACAGTCTGTCCTCCAAAAGGTCTCTCCTCAGCTGCAGGTAATACTGGTGTCGGGTCTGTTTGTGCCTAACAGAGAAGACCACACATATATATCAGGGTTTCTACCAGCATTTTACATTTTTTAAATGTATTAACCCATGAAGAACACTTACAAAAGAAGGGAAATGTCGCTGACAAAGAATTTGACCCTGAAGTAAAGGACAAAGGTGGTTGAAGGCACTTTCTTCCAGCCATCTGATGCAACTTTGGAAATCTTTGTATCGTTGTCCACGAAGAAAAACTCATTATCTGAGCAGAAAACAGAGAAAATAACAAAAACTTTAAGTGACTTGATTGTGTATGACTACACCACATGGAGTCACTACACAAGTCTCTTTACCGTCAAGGTAAGCAAGGCCAAAGTAGAAATGTTCCATGAGGTTGGAGTGAGCCACGATCATGTCAAAGACGTCTCCTCCTCTGGATTTCACCTCACATTTGACCAGGATGCTCTGACCGCTTGGCATCACCACACTCAGCTCTCTCTGAGTGGTTGGAGATTTTCCTTTCTTCGACTGCGAGAGAAAAAGGAGAAATACATTTTGATTACATGAATGAAAACATTAAAATCGGAGTAGAGAGACTATTTAAATGTCAGTAATGGGTTGTATAATTTCATAGGTGAATAGGCAAAGACAAAGTGATTCACAAAGCGGAATATATTTTATATGTAGAGAGAAATACTGCATTCAAGATGCATCAAGGATGGTACAAATGGATTCAATAGACAAAGATCAGCATTATTATCAAAACTCTCCTGTGACTTAGGCTAAGAGGCTGTGTGTGAGTGGTGAATTGAGTATTTAGACCCTTAAGTAAAAGTTGTCAGGGCTCCCTCCTCTGTCCCAGCTTCAGCCCCCACCTGACCTCCCTCATCCTCCTCACTCCTATTCCTCTCTCCACCTTCCTGCTGCAGCTCAGCAGAGCTGCTCTGTCCAGCTGCTGCTCATCACCAATCACTCATTAACGGAACTCCGGGCAGCTGTGGTGCAGCACACCTGATGATCATCTCCACCATAAAAGCCAGCTGCACACTCCACACCCTGCCAGATAGTAAACTCTGCTCATGCAGTCAGTCGTCTAGCCTTGCACCTTTACTGAGATTTTTCCATTGAAAAGCTTTACCTTAACTAACCGTGTTTCTCTTGCCTAGCTCTGCTGACCCAGCTGCCTGGTTCCACCTGCTCTGTCCTCCCATCTCCTGCACTCTGGATCCAGCCCTGACCAGACCTCCACTCTGCCTCCCTCACCTTGGACCTCCTGCCTGTTCCTGGAACCCCTGCTCGTTGTGGAGGGTCTCTGTCTGCCGTGTGCCCCCCTCGGCTCCGGAAAACACCCCACCTGTCGCCCCCACTGGAACGAGGCCCTCCTGCCCGCTCTCCGCCGCCGACCCACCCCACGGAGAACGCCAACCGGGCCACTGGTTCCTGGTACAGTCACCGCCCCCCCAACCTCCCCTTTAGTTCAGTATTTCCAGTCACCAGGTTCCCCACCCCGTCCAGCACTCCCCTTTTGTTTTTTGTTAAATAAAATCCACCTTTGTTCTTGCCTCAGTCCCTCGTCTGTGTGCTCTCTGCTCGGGTTCACCCCCACGCCGTGACAAAAGTACTAATACTACTGTGTGCAAGTATCCAATTCCATGTAAAGTCCTGCTTTATGACACGCCGTTACTGTTTTTGTTGCTTCTACAGGACAGCCACTGATGAATATTTTCATAATGGATGAATCTGCTGATTTTGTGTCTTAGGATGATGCTCATGAACTGTATTATTTATTATTTTAACGTGGTGGGAAATGTCAATTCATATACCAGACACCAAAATGATACAATCACAACTTTGACCCTAATTCTAGTTATTTCTATTCCAATGATTAAAATGAAAGGCAGCAAATCCCATTTGTGAAGCTGAAATCATGGAATTTGGGGATTATCAAAATAGTTGGCAATTATTTTTGTCAAATCAATTAATGAGCGCAACTCAAAATTGTATTTGAGCAAGTGTACTGAGCTATATCCTACTACTGCCATGTCATTTTCCCTTGACAATAACAGGAACTGAGTTTCTTTTTTTTTTTTTTTTATAACTCACCACAATGGATCCAGGCAGCTCCAAGACAACCAGAGGCTCATCTAACACTCGAATAAACTCAGGACCCAGATCCTTCAACAAAGAGGAAAAGGGAGAGGAAAATACATAGTCAACCTCCCTCATCTCCTCCCAGGTTTTGAACCAATGCATGGAGATATTAAATTATTATATAACATAATAAAATAATGTGGCTCACCTTTGCTTTCTTGTCATTCAGACTCATTGTGGACTCGAACTGTGCGAGGGATCTGTGCGAGTTGGCTCTTCGATTACCGTCCATGTATGGACTGCAGGGGCTTCGGTTCAGCAGCTGCCAGCTGCAGTAACTCTCTCTGTGTCGACCTCCCAAGGGAGTCCTGGGGAAAATGAGTTTTCCATTCTCAGTCTGATGGGAGGCGAGATCTGTCACTCACAAGATGATGGCTTGTGACGAGACAATATATATTTTAATAGCAGCAGCTTTGTCACCGAGTCCTTTGGGGAGTTTGTCTGCCCTACATGGTTTCTGTCTCCTTTCTTTTCTCTATTTCTGCTGTTTTTTTTTGTCATTTAAGCTACTAAAATACAACGTGAATTAGGTTGACTGTGAAGTAAACAAAATATGACATTGAAATCCGCTGTTTTGTTTTGTTCTTTACTTCAGAGGTTCAAGTTTATGACTTTCATGCCAAAAAACCTTGTGTTTAACTCCATCTGGTCTTACCCTGGGGGTTCGGCTCGATAACATCCTGTTGAGAATGTCCTGGAGAGCTTCTTCTTCAGCTCCCATGTCGAGTTCCTAAAAGAGCTCCCTGAAAAACAAACTGATGTGTTATTTTCCATTTGCCAGTGGTATAATTCTCACATTTGACTTGGTAAAAATCTAAAAATGTGTCTTTCTGTGTTTTAGTTTGACAGTAGTTGGATATTTTGGAAAATATGCTTATTATCTTTCTTGCAGCTTCATAAGAAGATTGATGCCACTCTCTGTGAGCTAAACATTAAGCTACAACAAGCAAATGGTTAGCTTAGCTTAGCTTAACTTAGCTTAGTGTAAGGACTGGAAGCAGCAGGAAAGGGCTAGCTTGGTTCTGTCCAAAAGTGAAAAAGCTAACATGACTCACTAGTAAAAACAATTTATATCTAAATATCTAAATGGGTAAGTGGTTTTCACAGGCAGGTGAGCTGTTGTCTCTTCTTCTAGTGTTTATACAAGGCTAAGCAGCTGCTAGCAGTAGAAATCATATTTACCATACAAAAAATAGAGTGGTATATGAAGCTACAAGCAGCAGCCATTTAGCTTAGCTAAAGATTCAAAATGGCGGGAAGTAAGAAATAAACAAAAAACAATAGCCACCTTTGTAGTTCATTATTTAACACATTACATGTGTTTTTGGTATGGAAGAATACCAATTCTGCATTAAAAAAAAAAAACACTGGCACCAGACTATTTCTCCACTGTCACCTTTTGCCCTAAAAAATAAAATACAAAACTTTGTCAGCTCTAGATGCTAGTAGACATTAGCTTAGCCTAGATTAAATACTAAACAACTAGCAGCAGCTGTATGTATGAATTAAACAAATGAGATAGTTGAAAGTGTCTTAACATACAGGCACGTTTAACTTTACTTAAAAACATTTTATATTTACTGGCATCTACTTTGAAGCCAGATTAGCTGAAATGCTATGTTGAGCTATAGCTACTGGCAGCAGCTTTATATTTATGATGCAAACAAATGAGGTCTTTTTTACCATCGTTCATGTGAAGAGTCCATATGAACTTCTCTCTCTTGTGGTATTCACAACCTCGCAAGTTGAGATTTTCTGAAACATCCGAATTCACAAATTGTGATGTGTTTGCTAACATTTTCAGAAAGAGTGGAAGCCATGGAAGTTTATTTTTCAGTGCATAGTAAGTAATATACTATAATTTTAAGTAAGTTATTCAAAATTTTATAATTTCTGAGGAAAATGTTGATACTTTAAAAGATGTATAGTCTCAATATCTTATAGATGCTGATGGTAATGTTCATGTTGCCGTTGCACAAGAGTTGTATTGATGTTCTCATCTCTTGACAAGAAAGCCAGAAATCCATTCCCTAAAAATTTCCATCTGACAAAAGTGATGAGTTTCTTACTGTGTAATCTGTCTCTGACTGCCTGACTGCGGTCTGTTAGTGGAGATCCGTTTTCAGCTATGGACACATGGTCAACCTGAAAAGACATCATTGTCCAGCTCAAGGAAACCAGCATTCGAGAGTTGGTTCTAGCACTAAAATCAAAACAGAAATGAACTTAACTCCCCAAAGTCAAACATGACCCCAAAAGTAAACCAAACCAGCCACCCGCCACTCACCGAGTTCCTGTAGACGTCCTCCACCAGCTGCCTGACGAGCCGCTCAGCCGGAGGCAGCGTGGAGGCCTTGTGGTGAAGCTCACAGGTCTCCAGCACTGTCAGCAGGTCGGTCCTCCTCATCGCCACGTCCTCACACATGCTTAGGAGCAAATCCTCCAACTCAGTGCTCAGCTGGACCGGCTGGGAAGACACAGGTGACAGCAAAACAAATGAGTGCAGAGAATATGGAGGAAGGTTTTGGGGCAGGAAACAGAAGGAAGAGGAAAGTACCTGGTTTTGAGGTAGATGATAGTCAACACACCAATACAGAGTCATCCCCAGTGAGTACACAACCATCTGAGGAGCACATACACACAGTTTCACAATTCTTATCAGTCACAGATTTGTAAAAGTATGGAGTTTGTTTTGAGTAGTGAAAAAGATTTAATAAATATAGTTCATTGAAATAACATAGAAGAAGAAATCATCTCATATTAAAGTACAAACAGTAGACTGCATGTTGCAAATTTAGTACAATAGGCCCTAGTTTTGCCAATGAAACACATTCTCAAACATCCTGTATTTCAGAATTAATTCTACTGGATGTGAATAGTACATATTCTTTTTGCTGATTCTGCTCAATCTCTGCATTTTCTGATCCAATGGTTGAGATAGATTATCTGTAGATACTACAAATCACGCTTTGTATATATCTGTTAGACTAGTGGAGCACTACACAGTGATTCATTGCTTAAAAGTAAAACTATTATGTTAAAAATACTGGCTCATAATGTTTTTACATTTTTTTATTAATATGGTTTTGTAATAGAAGTCTGCACAGCAACAATCCAAGACCTTCCCAGTGTCCTGACCTTCTCGGCTGCAGTCCTGCTGGAGGCAGCGTGACCCTGCTGGACTTCAGGAGCTGTGAACGAGGCCACGTCTTCGTATCGTGCACAGCTCTTGAAGGCCAGACTCCCATTGGCTGACAGCAGCACTGAGCCTGGACTCAACACACTGCACATGTTGCCTGAACCTAAACAGAGAGCAGAACACTGGCTGAACAACTTTCTCTTCTGCTATTTGATGTGATTAGCTGATATTAAACATTGCATTTGAATCAAACTCTGCACCTAAACAACAAGTAAAACTGTGGAGAAATGGGGGCTGATGACTGGTTACCTTTCTTAGAGATGTCCAGTAAGGCGTCAGTGGTGGCGAGCAGCAGACACCAGACCTCATCCTCCTCCAGCGGTGAACCCCGGGCCTCCAACACTTCTGCCAGGGTCACAAATGTACCCATCCTGCTGAGATACACATGCAGTGGAGACACACCCAAAGGTCCACTTTATTAAATGTTGTATTATGCATGAGGATAGGGCCAGTTTTGTTGCAATTATAGAAAGTGAGATGTTTAGGTTTAAGGTGTCATGTAGAATATGAACCTTCTGAGTTACCATGTATGTATTTTGATAAAGGGACACCATTTGAAGGAAATCTGCTATCAAACACACAGCAATCTCTCCTGACAAATGTCTGTATTAAATGTCATGGATCTGTGGACATCTTTTTTAGACAAGAAAAGCACTCAGAGAGCGCAGTACTCCGTCAAGGCTGTTCATTCCCCATATGGCATTGTCAGAAATGCAGCGTTTGTTTATTAGTTATTGATGATCAGAAATCAACATAGAATGTGGTCATTTAATGTCGATGTACCCACAAACAAAATGACCTTGTGGTGAGCACAGGCGTGTGTTATGGATGTGTACCACGTGTCCATGTGTACGGATACCGAGTCACCTAAATATGTCCAGTGTATGTTTTCTCTTTTCCCCTGCATTTTTTAAAGTTTAAAAAGATTGCCTTTATTACAATACAAGTTCAGAGGTCTTTTCCACACATGCACACACATACATACATTGATGGGACTCGGAAACACCCCCACAATTTAATCAATTGTTCCCTGTATCATTTCCAACGGATAAGTCCCGATAAGTCTGTAATGGTCAATTTGTAGTAGGATTGCAATCATGTGATCATCAGCAGGCAGCTGACGTAGCGTTCACTTGTTGTCATAGCTACAGTGACGCCGTGCCACTATTTCGCAATGATACAGAAATCCTTAACAAATCCGTGGATCCAGACTATAAGTGCATCACTGCCAAAATCCAATCATTTGGTCCTTGTGTCATTTCTGACCTTCTCTGAAAATTTCATCCAAATCTGTTCAGCTGTTTTTGAGTAACATTGCAAACAGACGTACAGACAGACAAACGTACGCTGTTCATCAAGGCTCTGCCTTCTTGACGGAGTAATAAACACTTTAAAAAAGAAGCTGAGGAAGTGGCAAGATCTTGGTGATGAGCCTCTTTGACTAGAATCCAAGTACATCAGGTCAGGTGAACATTTGGCGATCAGAGGCCAGAGTTTCGGACCAATACGCTTATGGGTTAGTAGGATTTAAGAGCATTAAGCAGAAACAAATCCAACACCTGTGTTTAATGATTAACTCAAAATGAAGCAATGCCTAGCGATGACTTTTTGTTTCACAGAGACAATTTTTCAGACTAAAAAAAACAACATTTCTTAAAGATGTAGAAAAGGAAAACACAATACACTTGCACATTGTTCATGCACATTTGAATTATTATGTTTGTTTAAGAGCACCAGCTGTTTGTGGTAATAAAAGTTTTGAGAGGTAATCCTAAACTACCTGGAGAAGCTTCTGGGAAGTGATACTGAGACAACGCAAAATGCTGCTTGTCAGTCATCACTGTTGCATCATCGCCATTATTATCTTGCAATCCGATAAATATAACATATATGGTAAGATATTTATTTTAAATAATATGATAATCAAATTAGTCGATGGGACATTTGGACCAATCACAGCTGTTTTCAGACCAGATCTGGTGAGACAGTATAAAGAGCAACAACATTCACACTGGGAGGAGGTTCTGATGGCTGATCGGGATAAACAGAGGACCTTCATTCAGGTGAGTCGGGTTTAAATCGTGTGTGTAGCCAAGATTGAATGTTGACTTGTAGCTTTTTTGAAGCATTTGCCTGTGATCGATCAAGAGGAGAGAGAGGTGCACGTAGAAAGCTGCATTTTCAGATTCAGCAGCTTTAAATCACTCTAAATTCATCACTGCAAGGAACAGTGCAAGGTTGTAGCTGTTCTCCATTTAATCCTGAGCCAGCTGCCATAGACTTTACAGGACACTGGGTGAGGGAGTGTAAAATGTGGAACTTCAGAGATAAAGGTGACTCAAGTTTAGATGGTGTTATGTTTAGAAATAGCCAGACGCTCCAAATGTATTGCACCGAGTCAAAACAGAGGCGTCATTTCACAAGGAGACAAGAAAAGTGTAATATTTGAAAAAAAAAAAAAAATCTAAATAAAAATGTCATATTCAGATGAGGTCTGGAAACACCGAAATGAATACTGGAAAAACAAGCTATGAAAATACTCTGGTTGTGTATTGAGATTTCTGTAAGTTATATAGAAGTCATTATTAGATATAGAATGTCGGATTTTTGCTGATATTTTCCAACTCATTTTGGCTGATTGCTGTACAATGCACATATGTCTTTGAATCTAATTACAGAGAACATCAGGCCCCTCCTGTAGTGGAATTCACATATTATTATGCTGCTATTGTGATTGACCACTGGCATGTGTATATATAAAATACACTGCTTTTCAAACGTGTACATTCCCTGAGGAAAGTAAGAAAACTGCTTCAACTTACATTTAAGATGTACCATATTTATTTGATGTAACATTACCCCACAAAGTTGTAAATCACTGTCAGTCTTTCACTGTAAAGCCTTTAGCAGCCATTGCCAATGACGTGCATCCCTAATTATTATAAATCCTATAATCAGATAAAATACAAGCACTGTAACAACAGGAGCAACAACAACAACAAGAACAGAGCAGACACATATTTTGCAACTGGGTCAAATATGAGCGAGCTGCTGCAGAATGGCACAAAACAAGTAGAAAACTGTGCAGAATTCGCTGTGCAGAAACCCTGTTTGATACGTGAGCAGGGCAGAACAGTGACAGAACACAGACATGCTTACTGTAACTTGAAAGATTGCCAAGTAACCCCAGCTCTGTTAATCAGGTTATGTGTACTCTGCTTTAATTCAGCAAGATCATCTGAGGTAGCGTCTCTGCAGGGTGAGAATCAGTGAGGGCTTTTCTCACAGTCTGATTGCAGGAAAAACATCCATTATGGTTCTTTTCTATTAAAGTAAGTCATAACAGTGGGGCAGCAAATTAGCAATAGCAGGACCAAGAAACTAAATGAGCTAAATGGAATCTAGACAAAATAATTTTATTTTTTAGTCATGTCAGAATATCCTGCAAGAACAATGATAGTTTTCTTTTTTACACATAAACCCCCATTAGAGGGCATAGAAACACATAAAATGATGCCAAACCATGTCACTTTTTTTTTTTTTTTGCAATAATCATGCCAAATTCATTCTATCATTCAAACTATATTTAAAGGACACTTGCAGGTATTGAGGCATAATTTCAAGTATGGCTGAGTAAGAAACTAAACAAAAGATGTAGTCACACAAAGAGCTAAAAATGGTAATATTAAAAAGCCAGTTTTCATAAATTAGTAGAGTTATTGTGAACAAATGCAGGATTTACAGGATAAAACGGAAGAATCTGCTAAAACCTGAGCAGCTAGAGGTAAAATTCGATGATGTTATAAGCTTAAAATTTCCCTAAAAATCTGTCAAATTTTAGAATGTTCTGCCTGTTGTTCCAGGTTGCAGGTGCACAGTGAGTAAAATTGGATTTTCCAAGCTCAGTAAAAACTGCCGGCACCTGCTGCATAATCCAATCATTTGAGCATGTTTGGTAAAGGCTCACAATAAAAGACTGCAGTGAGGTAATGTAAGGGGGTTAAAAAAAAAAAAACAGTGAGAGTCTTATAAATAAATGAAACCCAGCGTTTATGAGGCCTTTAGAGAGAGAAAGAGCCACCTAACCTGAACATGATGATAACATGTATGAAATGTCACCAAAATACAAAAGTGGACTTGATAAGTGTCTTTCTGCTACATAGAAGTAAACTCCTGGATAAGAAACCGATTTTTCATCTTTTGTTTGGTCACATAACATTGAGAAGTCACCAAGTCATCAATCCAAGATACTGTGTGACTCTGTCAGTATTCGTCCCTTTCTAGGCAGAGATGACAACTGATCAATACTGTTACCTCTGGTGTAAATCATCCCTTTAGTTTTACCTGCATTGAAATGAAAACTGAAAATCAAAACAGCCATATTTCGCCAACAGGTGATGAAAACTCACTGACTGCTGACATTTATGGTGTCACTGACGTGTTAATCTGTATCAGAGTGACACATTTCAGTGTGTTTCCTTCACACAGAGATTCTCTCAGTGGTTTCAGCTGAGTCTGAGTGTCACTAAACTGAAGACTGACTCGGTAACGTACTTATCAGGCTTGTTTTTCTGCAACAACCAGAGTGGACGTGAGCTCTGGGGTTGCTGCTTTGCTCAGTGGTGACCTGTCCTGAAAACTCACCTCTACAGTGTAGAATACAGACGGAAACTGAGTTCTTACAGCAGCAGACATGAGGCAGAAAGTATAAAATCATGTTGATCATCAGTAATATATAAGTGGTGTACAATCTGTGACATAATACACCAGCAGGAGGTGGTCTGACAAACATTATTATGCCGCCTACCTTATTTCATCCGGTATCTGGAGATTCTTCTTAAGTTCCTTCAGACATCCACCACTCTGAACCTAATCCTTCCTTCTCCTTTGTGTCCCTTGCTGCCATTCCACCCTCCTCTCCCTCATCCCGGTGCTCCTGTCCGTCATGGCAGCTATCATCTCCTCATGACAGATCAATCGTCTCCGGACGAAGAACAAATCAGCTCCATAACCATAATTTCCTCCGTGCTCACATCTAATGACGTGTTGCTACTGCGTTTTCCGTCATTTTCGACTATTTTTAGACCGGGGAACATAAGAACATAATTGGATTTGCACGGCAAGCTAATGGCAGATGGGGCAGCAAAGGACCAATCCATCGTAGGCAGCAGTGTGTTAATCTGATGTTTCAACTACAACCTGACAGCATGTCTCAGGTCATTCAGGCGGCTACGACCAGGCCCTCCGTCTGTTGTGTAAGGTGGACTGACAGTGCATCATCTTTAATGTGATTTCCATTTAAAAACATGCAGTGCAACAAGTTTACTTTAAATGCTTTGCAGCTAAAACATTACACACCGTCTCAGACGCCTCAGTCCATAAATCACAGCTTACAGTAGGTTAAAAACTCAGCAGCAAGACTGATCACATACGCTAAACACACATTACTCCTGTCCTGGTAGAATTACTCTCCCTCCCATTCTTTATAGTACTCAGTTTAAGACGGTATTGATTATTTTTTAATTTCTACCCAGTCTTGCTCTGTTCTGCATCTCACAACTATTAACCCCCTACTCTGCACCGAGACCCCTTAGACCAGGAAATCAATTGCTGTTTAAAATTCCACAGTCCAGTTTTACCGTTTTAGCCCCAGCGCTTTGGAGGAAGCTGTGATTCACTGTCAGAACAGCTCAGTCAGTGCTTCATTTTAAAGCCTTTAAAAATGTTGGCATTCACATAATATTTTAAAATCTTTTCTATTTATTTTCTTAAATTATTCATTATTTATTTTTAAGGTTTCATTGTTGCTCTACTCTGTAAAGCACTCTGTATCTATAGTTTTGGAAAATGCTATAGAAATAAATTGGATTAAAGAGTTTGAAAGCTATGTGACATTTTTTTCACAGCTCAGTTTTTTTTTTTTTAAGTGTGCTCTTTACAATTAGCTCTTACAGAACTTACTAAATGTACACATCTGTCCTGGAAAACAAACAAACAAACAAAAAAAGGTCACTGCATTCACTCTGAGTCTCAAGCAATGTCCCGCCCACAGCTCCATCTGATTGGTTACAAGTCATGCGTATCAGCCAATCACTGAAAACTACAGTCTACAGCCCAGGACTGTAGGAACTTGGGTAAATTAGTAGATTTATTCTTCAAAGGTGAGGTAGCAGACACTGCTAAAGTTTAAATAAACACCACAAACATACACATACTCACTTTAAACAAGTCTTTACAACACACGGTGTAACTAGTTACTATGGTGACGCTGCCAGGCTAAGGCTATCAGTACGAGGTTTGCTGTGCCTCTTAGCTTGTGCTAACGCAAAAGTAAGAATAACTTTAACAATCTGCTGAAATGTAGAGACTCCAGTAGAGACACAACTTGCAGAAACTCAACAACAAGCACAGCCCTCTCCACAAGTCAGGACACTGGCTGCTTTCACAGTGATTGCGGCTACGCTAACAGCTAGCAGCTAAGTTAGGAGGCAGCCACAGATTACTATGCAACAGATTTTGGGGAACAGAAATAAAAAACGCTTTAATATATGGACCTTAGTGCTTAGTGGTCAATAAAAGTGACAGAAGAGAGAAAGATGATCAAAACAGAGAAGAACAAGAGACACGTCTGCAGGAGACAAATTGATTTTGAACCCTCGTCTGCGTTATCCCACCTGCAGCCTGAGTAAGCTTTTTATAGACAGATTTGTACACTTGGAGATGGTAAATGTTTCACAGTGTTAATGTTTTTTTTTTTTGTTTTTTTTAAGCAAATCCTGTTACATACATTAAATACAAATTACAAGAAAAACTAAATTTTTACAACATTTCCTCCATTAAAAAACTAAAAACTGTTAGTTGTCCACACAAAGCACCCATAATTTCACAAATAATGATAAATTACTTGTTTTTCCCACTATGAAATGCTCCCACGGGATCATTATTTTACAGATGTTTAAATTTTTAAAAAAGAAAGGAAAAAGACAACTCTGAAGTTAGGGCTATAAAATGACAAAAATAACAACATAATTATATTTTAAAAATGCTTAAATATAATACAGTTGTACTAAAAACAGTTTTATGCTACTTTATGCTTCCACACTGCTTCATTTTAGAGAGAAATATTGTACTTCCTAATCCACTACTTTATCTGACAGCTTTAGCTACATTTTGGATTATTTTTTTACACAATGAATAATATAACAAATCAAAATACAACACAACAAGAAAGACTAAACCCGTGGTTTCCAACCTTTTTGTTTTGACTTCTCCCAAAAAAGCAGCGTGTAGTCAGGCTCAAATTTGTCTCAGTTGTTAACTGCTTCACCAGTGACTTTTTTCTTTCATGGTTTCAATTCAGTAGAGGTTCAAATAATCCAATATCACAGCAAAAATCAAAGATGAGAGAAAAAGCCCTATATATAAAACCTAATCAAAAGGAGTTCAAACTAGCTCCATCTGCAGCAGCTACTGACACTATGATACTTCACTGTTAATAATCTAATACAGTAATGTCATATATAATAATATGAGTTAGAAGAACCAACCCAGAGCTTGTACTTGAATATTTTAACTACAGTTTGCTGCCATTTAAATATTTTGAAGTAACATTTCTCATACAGTACTTTTGAGTACATTCACATAGACTTAGAATTAGACAGACTTTATTAATCCAGAGGGAAATTTTGAAATGTATATTGCTAGATTTGCTCTTTTACCTAAGTAAAGGATCTGAATATTTCTTTCACCATGGCCTGTAACGTATTTAAATTATTATATATACACTACCGTTGAAAAGTTTGGGGGTCACTTAGAAATGTCCCTATTTTTTGAAAGAAAAGCTTTTTTTCAATAAAAATAACATTAATCAGAAACACAGCCTAGACATTGTTAATGTGGTAAATGACTATTGTAGCTGGAAATGATTGATTTTAATGGAATATCTACATAGGGGTACAGAGGAACATTTCCAGAAACCATCACTCCTGTGTTCTAATGCTACATTGTGTTAGCTAATGGTGTTGAAACGCTCATTGCTGACTAGAAAACCCTTGTGCAATTATGTTAGTACATGAACGAAAGTGTGAGTTTTCATGGAAAACATGACATTGTCGGGGTGACCCCAAACTTTCGAGTTTTTATTTTTCCCCACTTGGCAACCAGAGGCGAAGAACAAACATACATCAACCAATGTTATCTTTAAAGCTAGCTAGCTAGCTGCTTTATAAACACATGTTTTGTAACGTTTTTAAATGTGTGTTTATGAACATATAGTGTATGTATATTGTGTTTTTCAACACTACTTAAATAACCTGTTACATGTGTGAAATAGCAGCATGTTACTGTTGTCTGCGACGTCATCTGAAAACGTTGCGAAATCGTCGCTTCCTCTTTGGCGGAGCGGCTGCGTGAACGCGCAGCGCTCTTGAACGCGTCCTGCTCCTCATTGTGCAGCCAAGGAAACATCGGAAGGTTTCGACGACGTCGGTATGAAATGGCAGAAACTGCCTGTGTCACGGAAGCACTGAGATTAGGTTACGTAGAAGATACACATGTATGTTGCGGTGATCCCGGCCTGCTAGTGTGAAGAAAACGACAGTGTATCCGGACCTAACGAGGATTAAAGAGCTGTTTTTCCTACTACTAACCGCCCAGGTTGTGTCTCCGGCGGCAGGCAGCGAGCGGCGACTGCGGGTCGACACTGTCGGAATTAACCGGAGAGGGGTGAGCTCGACATATGGATTTTTGTGCCTGTGTGACATGTTTGCCGTGTTATTGTCAGCTGCTGAGGGCCGGGAAGGGACAAATTTGGGTCACACTCGTTATTGTAAGTAGGTGTTACACGGTGACCACCACAGCAGGCAGGACAGGTCTGGCCTAAATGGTACGAGGCAGCCAGACTGAGTGGCTACACTGGGAAGCACACTACTGTAACCTATCTATGTCCGAGCTACACACGTTAGCACAGCTCTCTGGGTGAAGTGTGCACCGGGTGCTGTTGCCAGTCACACAACTAGTGAAATGTTCCAATTAAAACGCTGTGACCTCCAGTCTGTGCTCTCCTAAAGACAATAACACCCTCCATGTAAACAGAAATCACTTATTGACGCCTTTGAATACAGCCTGCTTCCAGCTAGCATCAGTTTAATGCCTTTATTTACTGCTGTGGATTTATGTGGCTGAACTCCATTCCTGCACTGGACACTGAGTATAGGTGGGTTTATATTGGAGATTATACTGTAGCAGCGTCTCTGTGAATTCAGTAACAACACAGTGCAGATTGAATGTCAATATCTGGCTAATACACAAGACTGCAGTCTTTGTGTTTGTGTGGTTTTAATGCGTGTCTTAATGGCCTCACCGACCTGCAGATTGAAAGATGAAGATCTGTCTTCACCAGCCACTCAGCCCCTGTCTTTATTGTAAGTGAGGCAGTTTATCAGGTGAGGGGATTGAGTGGGGAGTTTAGTAAGCCATCAAATTATAAATGGTATTAATAATATCATCCGATCAAAGGTGTGTTTTGCTGAGATTGTCACAGGTTGCAGCTTGGTTTTGCTACCTAACGTGCCTCTGTAGTCATATTTGGGCTCCCAGACTGCACTGCTCATTGCACAGTGAGGTTTTCTGCCAAGAGAACAGCGATGGCCAGCCAAATGCACCAAGAAATCTGATTCCTGCACCAAAAGCAAAAGGTAGCCTCTAGAGATGGGATTATAATTCCTGGCGAACACATGATGAGCCCACTTTCACGTCAGCATTCTCTGCCAGCAGGTAGTGACAGATTTTAGGCACGTTACCCAATGAATATTTAATCATTGTAATTTTTCAGTTGATTTCCAAGTCCCTTTCTGGTAAAATTGAATGAACTGTGTGTGTATCTAGGCTCCACTAACAGGTCAGTTTATAGCACCCACAGGTGTATACTATATTATTCTTGCTGGGTGGAGTGCGTGCTTGATATAAAACGAGTCTGCACCATCGCATGAACTGCTTATCCTGCTCTGTCGTGGCAGCTGGGACCAGCCCTGTCACAAATACTCCAAACAAAACAGCATGCCACAGTTCAAACAGACATGGGTGAGAGCAAAGACAGTTTCCCTGAGAACGGATCACTGCAGTCTCGTGCCTTTGCACACCTTTGGATCATGTTTAAATCCTCTCCTGCAAGATGTGGCATTTCTCCTGTTGTTCTGTGCTTGTGCAAATATATTTTGTGGGAACACCTTGTGCAGCTATTGAAATAGGATTTGTTGCAGATATTCACACCGACAAAATATATTTGTGATTATTATCATCATTAAATGCATGCCAAAAAAATTTGCAATGATTTATATTTTTTCATACCATGCAGTATTGAAATATATTGCCATATAAATGTATTTGCTATTTCTGCTAGACTGAATGGCTCCCTTAAAATCACACATGTGGATTTAAAATCCACAAAAAGGAACAATAATTTCAGAGCTTGAACAGAAAACTCGGGTGTTTTAATTAGTGGAAAGCACAAGATAATGTCACTGTTTGTTAAGTTGGTGTTTCTGTGGGAAATTTGCTACATGTTCTTGGGGATGGATGTATTTTCCAGTGTTTGAAGCTGTGTCTTTGCTTTTTCTGTTATTTATAGGATGGTTATGCTTCACTTCACATAGTGTGTAGGGAGGCTGAACAATTTAGGGAAAATATCTATGTTATTTGGATTTTTCCAACAGCTGTTGCAATATGATTTGTGATGTAATTTTTTTAAAGCCAAGTCTCAGCTCAGTATTAACTGTGTGATTTAAAATGTGATGGAGTATTTCCACATGAGATACCGCCACAAACGTGACTGTCACACGATGACGATGGCATGAAATTTTTAAACCATTGACATGACAGTTTAAACCCTGGAAGATAATGTTTATCCCTTAGACTGTATATTACAGAGGGATATAGCTTTCCAGTCTTAAAAGTGAAGCCAATGCAGAAGTGCCCTAAACCTGCATTCTTAATAATAGCCAGCAGGGGGCGACTATCTGATTGCAAGAATATATCAGCATGTATAGAAATCTATGAGAAAATGACTACTTCTTACGTGATTTGCTCCATCAATAAACATTTTACTGATGAGTTTATTGGACAGGATCAGTAGTTTCAAGTCCTATTTGATACAGCATGGTGTTCATTTTGTAAATTATGGTTAAATTTTTAGTAAAATAGATGATAAAGCGGTTAGATTCATCCATTGGTCGTCATACTTTCTTTCAAAAGACGAAGATGGCAGTGGCCAAAATGCCAAACTTCAGGTGTCAGTGAAATTATTCGCAAACCAATGAATAAAGTCACAGTGGCTACATCCATCTTTTTATGCAGTCTATAGTATATCAATATGCAATTTACTAATTGCATTGATTATGTCATGATGTTGATTTGAAGTAATTGTTTTGCCACAATTTTTGACTGACTAGCCCATGTCCATGGAATACAGAAATGAAATAAATCATTTTGACTGTTCTTTAATCGAACAAATTGCAGAGGAAAAAGCAACCAATTCAACTGATCATTTATTTAAATAAGACACTAAAACTGTTGTTGAAAAGTTATTTTCCTGATCAATTGTTGTTAAGGCATTCTTTTGCAACGTGTTTATTGTCCATATTCTGTTGTGATGACGATGAAAATACAATTTAATCAGCACAGCAGCGCACGCACTCTCTAGTGATCATATTTAAAGCTTTCTGCTTGTGATGAGAACAGATAATCAGCAAATTGCAGGTCTACATGTGCAGTTTTTAAAAGTAAGAAAATTAAATACTCAGTCAGTTCCTCAGTTTAGGCTTTCTTGTTTTCTTTTGCTACATTTTTTTTAGACAGCAGCAATTTGTTAGTTGGAAGGAAATATGTTTTGTTTTTGATTGGTTAATTAACTAAGATTGGGTTCAAACTATATGAAGTTCAGGAATAAAGAGCCCCTGATTTGTCGCTGCAGACGATCAGAAGAAAAATGCGGTTCAGGGACTTTACTGGTACCAATATTTGACACACAATGTGTCCTTGTGAGCTCTTATCAGCAGCCGCTACTTTGGCTGAACGTGAGTGCTTCGCAGATAAAATCCAGCGCTGCTGATGAGCTGGACCGTGGCCATTCACATAGCTCAGACCTGTTTGATATTTGCAAGAATTTCACTGCATTTGGAGTGAATCAGAGCAGACCTGCAGTAGGCAGTGAGAGACAGATCCTCTCCCAGGAGACACAGTGTGATGGACAGCTGTGGGGGAGAGGATCTGGACAGGACTGCCAGTTCAAAAGCCATATCTGGCTCTTTTTGACACAGTTATCTGTTCTTTTCTGTCTGCCTGTCAGAGACATTATTTGCCCTCAGCTAGTTTTTTCAGTGCATGGCAGTAGCTGTGCCAGTTGAGGTTGATGGGGAATCTGCCATTCAGCTGCAGCTTTTCTGTGCATGTGTGTTACAACAGGTTTATTTGAGGATTATCAGTACTGTGCATCTGAACAGCCTTTGACCTCAGAAGCTGCCGTGTGGTGAAATACTCCTGTTGTCCTGCCATTTATCCCCATAATATCTGTGCACAAACATACAAAACACCCTAAATCACTGAGCCACTTTCATCATTCACATATTTATTTGTTTATTTTCATGCAGCCGTAGTGTGATTCTCTGCTGAGGTTGGTGTAGTTGATGGCCTGACACACTCTGTCAGATCCCTGAGCCCTATTTTCACACGCAGTCACAAATCCTCCAGTCTCACAGGGACACTTACACTGTATGTGCTGCTCTCCTTTAACATAGGAGACACAGTTATGCCACATTGCCAGATGAAGCCTAGCATCACTGTAGTGTATTCCGCAGCGTCTAGCTAGACGTACATGTACTTGGTTCAGCGGAGCTTAAATCCACACTCTCCCTTCAGTGTGCCCTGTATTTGATTTGCGAAATGACATTTTGTGGAAAGCATGTCTGAAGTAGCTTACATGTTATTTCTGGTCCCATGCAAAAAGACACCTCTGGCAAATGAAGGTGACATTTTTGCTGCTCGGCCGATGAGGCTATAAATATTATGCGAAAGGCGTTTCAGTTATTTTTTGTGAGAGGTGGCTACAAGAGTTAATTAAATTGGATGCAACATTAATCAGATGAATAATATGGAGATATAGGGGCCTGAGAGCGTTAAGTGTTGAGGCTGTTATAGAATCATAATCGTGCAAATGAATCCTTGCATGTTTGCTACAGTTGGGTAGGAATTGCATGACAAGACTTTGCATTGGTGGCTCTAAATTGTGCCTTGGAAGACTTACTATTTCACTTTGCATTTATTCTGTAAAAGAAAATTCTTAGCACTCAAGAAACACAGTGCAACAAAAACCCTTTGGCACAAAAGCTGCATCCAGTGAAAATATTTTCTGCATTTTTTCCTAATCATTTTTTTTTCCCAGTGATGCTCGATTAAGTTTGGAGTGTGTGCTGTTTGATTGCGTTGTTGTGTTATTTTTGTGAAGCAGCCAGGCCGAGGAAGTTCAACAGTACGCAGGCGGCCTTTCAGAAGGGGACGAGTAAGATCTCCATTTGTCCAATGTGTTGGACCCAGTCTGACACAGATCCAAGGAAAACCTGCCTGAACCTGATGGTCATAATCCAAGCTTTATAGACCTGATACACAACACGGTTCACCCAAAGAGACCTGAACAGAGAGAACCCAAACACAAGGAGAACCAAAATATGTTTTAGACAATTTAATTAAATGGCACACTGTTGTGAAAATTCATCATGACATATAATGTGATCACAGACAGTTTCTGTTTGGATCCATGTGGCTGTTGAACAAATTGGAACTGCATTTGAAAGAGACCTTGTCCGACCTGATTAGACTGAACTGAATTCACTGGTGTGACATGGGTTCTGACTCAGGTCTTGGGCCCTCAGACCGTACTGGATCTTGCTGAAGACCTCTTGTGAAAATATTTTTGGCTAGTGATAGAGTGATCCGTTGGTTGGCCCATGAAATAGTTCAGTGCCATTTGGGCATAATCAGCATCAGCCAGTTACTGGCTCATGAGGCGGGCAAGCAAAAAATGTTTGCAGACTCATCTTTAGACCTGAAATAGCATATTAAGTATATGATAAGTCTAAAATTAGCAGGGAACTTTGCAAAACAGGCAGTTAAGTAAAACGAGCATGTGTTACAACTCAATAGCTAGCCTCTGTAGGAGCTCTGGTGTTATTAGGTGAGTTAGGGAAATCCAGAAACAGCAGCATAGTACACTGCATTGCCATAGAAAGTGACACAATATGCTTACTGCAACGTTAGATGTCAATGTGTTTTTGTGGTCATTAGTCTGTGTAATTGTTACATTTGGTATTTTGTTTTGTCTTCAGAATGACTCACAGTGAGTTGCTTCTGCTAATTCTTGTGCCAAATTTAAACAGGATGACGAACCACCTGGCCAACATCGGCCCTCATGTCGAAGTCTGTGTTTTAGAGTATCGTGTTTACCTATCCTTGAGGCCGTCCCTTGTTGATGGTCACAGGGATAAAGGCATAGGTTAGGTGTAGTTGAGAGAACTGGTTGGGGTTATGGATACGGTTGGATGCAGGTTAAGGAAGGAGGAAGCGGACACAGATTTAACATTTTTGTTCTGCTGGTCTGGTGGTGTTGTGCACCATGGGATACTGTCACTGCACAATAACACAGCAAATCATCACATCACCATCTAATGTGTGGCATTTAGCCTCAGAACAAGATTAAAAACATGTTTTTCAGCCACTGCGGAAAATGTTCTCAGGGTATCTTTGATAATAAGATGGTCTCTGAACTTAACAGATAATACATTTATATGTGTTTCTGAAGATATAAGTCTGAGTGTTTTCAAGGGTCTGCGTCTTTCTGCCAAACGTTGTCAGTGAGCTACTCGCTTGCTGTAAGATAAAATAAATGCGTTCAGACTCTTGTGTGTTGTGAACCTTTTATTCATGCTCTGCACTGCGTAGCTCAACTGCAGACTGTTGTTGACAAGGTTCTGCACCCAGAGACAGAAGATGTGGTTCTGATCAGAGTTGGAGGAAGAAGTAGGGAGGATGAAACACGAGTAGATAAGAAAGGAGGCGCACTGAGAGCTCCATTAAGACGAGACAGGCAGGGTGGCATTGCTGCACTGTTTGAACCAATAGAAATATCACATTGTGACATCTGTTGATTTCAGGCAGCTTTGAATTTTAATTTGACATTTTCCTGCTTCTTCTAAAAATTCAAAGAAACGTCTCGAAACAAAGTAAGTGCATTTCATTCTGAGCGAACAGTCTGTTTGGTGATCTTTGTACTGAGTATGAATTTTACTTGACTTTAGCGTAGCTCAGTTCTTCCTGAGCCTGATCTAGTATCAGGTTTGAGTCAGGTTTAACTGAGGTGATCTCGACTGCAGCCCTGCAAGTTAGAGTTAAATGGAAGAAAACATGAGAGGAATTCTACCCAGGGATAGAAAGATGACTAACAGAGAATAGAGCGATTAGAAGAAAGGGCTTGTTGGTTAATGGATACCGAAAGGAAAGGGGTGGGAGGGTTATGCTAACAGTACTTAGGAGAAACCCAGAGGTCAGGTCACGGCCCATGGAACGTACAGCTATCGCCACAAAGCCGACCTCTCAACACAATGTTCCAAATCCCACTAATGATTTGTCATCTTCATATCCAGCATGAAACCCGGCTTCCTGCTTCCTCTCTGCCTCTCTTTACCCGGATCACTGCTCCATCGCTCTGACCTTTGGGTTTGGTATAGACTGTATGCACAGCTCCTCTCCGATGTAGGATGGACTTCAGAGACATAGCAGTCATTACAACTGATGAAGCTCTCTTTAGGAGTGGCTGCTTTGATTTTCTGACACTAATGAATCTTTCGGTGTTGAATCAAGGCTTTAATTGGGCTGAAGAGAGGGAAAGATAACATTTGTACTGTTAATATGTCTACGCTGCAGTGGGTTTGATCACTACCAGTAACTTAACAGTTCTCTTGAAGGAATACATAAAGCTGTGCTTTAAGAAATGCAGACAACAGCATTGAACATTTATTACAATAGGGCCTCATGTAACACTAACCCAGTGAGTGTTTAATTAAATGAATTGGTTGCTTTTATAAGGTAATAATCTGTACTGGACAACCAGTACTGTGTGACAGAGCGATGGATCTATGTGAGCAGTAAAACAGCAATTCTTCGAAGTTTTATTACGTCTCAGTGGTTTCCATTCAAATGAAGTGCAAATTCTAAAAGAGTTGTCAGAAAGTCTGCCAAGGAGCGTGCAAAATAATACATGCTGTAAGATAAACAGTAGATAGTGGCAATTTTCCGCTCTGGTTTTAATAACAACTGTGGAAAAAGAATATGCAAAAAGGCTATATTCCAAATCGCATAGCTTTTTGTTTGCTTACTGCATACTACACTGTACTGTGGCATTGCATTGCATGCATACAATCTGGACATACTACTCGTATTAATGCACCCAAAACTTTGACTGTAACGTGAAATGAGCCGTCATCTGTTTGTGTGCTGTCTGTGGCTCCAAGCCTGTTTAGATTTGTGCGAGATACATGACATGTGTGAGATAACTGCAAAGGATTGTGGGTCACAATGGCCAGAAAAGAATGCTGGCTTGCATACTGCAAAATGTGACTGGACGTAGTAGGACATCCCGGTATTTTCATCATACTGCGTGGTATATATTGGGACATAGTAAATTTTCTTCTGGCATGCTACATAGTATGATGGTATAGATGTTGGAATAATTATTATAGATTGAACAAGTGTGACTCAAACCTCAATAGAAGCATGATGAAAATGTTTTTCATGTAATAATTTCAGTGAAATTATTCTTCACACAGATCTGATGTTTTTTTGACTCTACACTGGCAACAGCTGTGGCTCGAGGCATTATGTTTTTAGGTTGTCCGTCCGTATGTCCCATTCTCATGACATTTCTTGAAAGCCCTGAGGCAATTTCCTCAAATTTGGCACAAATGTTCACTGGGACTCAGCGATGAGCTCATGAGATTGTGTTGTACTGTGTCCTTACAAACACTGCTTTGGCCATAACTCGGGAATTCATATGCTAATTATGACAACATTTTACACAAATTCGTCTCCCCTATTGTTTTGCAAAAAAAAATTCTGTTCATTATTCACCATCAAAACTCAGTTACAGAAGGAGAAAGTGCTACTGGACCAGTTGGCAGAGGCAGTCAACAAGGTGGCAATGGGGATTGAGTGATATGATTTTTCTGGGCCCAAGGACACCAATTACCAATATTTGACACTGATATACATTTGTAGTAAAAATGAAAATCTTGGTGTCAAAATTTCGAATAACTTCAACACAAAAGTTCATTAAGTTCCTTTTGTTTATGTTTTACGTGTTTAATTAAAAGAGAACTTGCAGCATGCATCATTTACATCAGGATGTTTCTGCTGAGTCTGTTTCAGTTTCACATTTTGCTTTTACAGATACACCAACTTTCCCACTTCAGCCAAATGTGTAAACTTTTTGTTTGCATTTCCACTCGAGCATTTCATGCACAATAGAAAACGTGCATGAAAACAGGAGGATGGAAACACACCTACTGGCTCTGATCCCAAACAATGGCTGCAGGTAGTGGACATGCAGAACCTGTTTATAGACTTTGCCACTGGACAGCTCTGTCCGACTGATTTCACACTGAGCTCTAATTGCTGAGAAACACAGATACGGCATGTCATGTGAGAGACAGTGTGAAGTTTGACACTGCCAGAAGTGAAAGCATTTGTTCCAAATCGCCTTTATATAATGATTCATTCTAAAATAATTAAAGGTAGGATCTTAAATGAATAGCAAAAAGGTGAAGCAGGTTACATGAATCTTTTAGAGAATGATGGAATCACTTTAAACAGAACATTTTTTTTTCAGCAGTGCAAAGCAGCGTTGTAGAAATCTCCATACTTAGACCTGACAGATTTTTTTATTTATTTTTCTGAATCATATCTAATTACTTTTTCTCTTCACACTCTGCAGGTCTTGAGAGACAAGCTCCACTTGGATGCCCAGGCACAGTGTTCGTCCAAGGCTTCACCATGAACCGGAACAAGCGTGAAAAGGAGTACTACAGTATAGATGTGGGCGATTCAACTTTTATGGTTTTAAAGCGCTATCAGAACCTCAGACCCATCGGATCTGGAGCACAGGGTATTGTCTGGTGAGTAAAGATGAACCAGAGGGAAAAAAAAAACCCCAATAAAAATAGTCATCGATTTGTCAACATGAGAGTTTATGTTGACCTTGGAGGCACCAGTTTAACAAAATAATCTTAACTCACGATGATGCAATCTTCATCAGCAGATTGGTGTCTTATTTACTTCTTGAATGTGCAGAATTTGACTTTGCACGCAGAAAGTGCGAAACATTTAATGGAAGGTATGATTGACGAGGTTTGACTTTGCTAGCTCTTGGCTCTGCAAGTTGATGATACAGATGTAAAAAGATCTGCATAAGTTGCATACAATGCAGAAATTGATGCATAATGTAGTAATTGTTGACAGGGCAGTATGGTGGTGTGTTCCCTTTGGATTTTTGTTGATGGGAAAGGGGTGGGTGTTGACGTGACTTTACTCAGCTCCATTACAGAATTGGTTTCTGTATATGGTGATGATATTCTGTCATATCGGCAATGTGCCACTATTAGCATTGTTTGCATATCTATCATTCCAGGTGTTGATTAGTCTTACCGTCGAATCTCTAATTAAGTGCCAATGTGGGCAGTCAGAAGTAATTGAGTTCCAGTTCGTGTAACATAAGCTAAGCATGATGATCTCATCATCAAGTTCTCTGCTGTCATTAACCTGCTCCTCATATCAGGGAGGAACACCAGGAAACTGAAGCAGCATCAGTCAGTTTGTCATGCAAGGAATTGCTGGCTATGAAATATCAGCATCTGCTGTGCGTTCAGTTTGTGCACGATAATGCTGTTTTTAGTTTTATCACCAAATTTGTGATAGTTGCATCCCATAAGAGCTGACTGACCATCTGTCTGCTCTAACACTGCTTTTAAACAGGAACATATGCTCAATGACTGGAAAAATAGTCACTCAGCATATATAATACAATTTAATTCAACAACCCTATCATGAACGCTCCTGGTTTATGTGATGCTGCAAACAATTTCACAGTTTTCAACTGCATTATTTTTGTTTTGCTCTTGGTTGACTGCTTTGGGGCAGCAGGTGGCCTCCGCTTCTAAGTCGACGATAGCGCAGCTTCTTTTTTTTCTTTCATTTTATTGGTCTGTGGAGATGAAAATTGGATATTTTGTTAATAAGAGCTGTTGTTCCTCCTCTGCTTTTGAAATGGAGTGGGGGTCAAAGCCCTCCTTCCTTTGTGCTTGTTGTGGGGTGCAGCTGTAACGTCGTCAGCAGGAATGCTGCTGCTGTTCTGGTCAGGATGAGTTTCTTCGGCAGCAATCAGCTGCTGATGCCTGATTCAGGTTTGGCATTTAAAAAATGCAGATGTTTTGGCCTGCCTCAAAGATGTTTGTGGTTGACATCTGTCTGTCTTTGGTTGTAAACAAATTAAACCACTAAAATCTCATCTCTTTGTATCAAAGTTACACAATTAGAAGTGTTTCCCACTAAAATAATATTTGGGTTTGTTATGTACGAAATCCCAGAAGTCTGAATCAGTGTTTTTCAGACTGTCATTGGTATAGTGCAGTTTTAAGGAGGAATGTTTAGCCAAAGTGTAGCTTTAATTACACTTGCAGTTGGCCAATGAGCTGTTGTCAAACTCAAGTAATGTCCTGGCTTCACCTCTTTCTCGTTTGCTCACATTTCACAGATACTTGTTGCATATTCAGCTCAAATGATTGTGTCTGCTTTAACGTTAGGTTACTGTGCAGTAGGTTATGCACATCAAGATGCAGGACAGTTTTCCCTTCAGCAAATGAAAACCCTGAATCCATGACTAGCATTGCTTTGTTGTTGTATAATCACTGTGCTGACATTATCAGGTAAGTGCAAAGATTTGCACTTGTTGTTTTGTTTGTTTAATTGTATCACCCTCAATATTAAGCATCTGTGGCAAAAAATAGCTTAGACTCCTGTAACAAAAATTGATCATATAGAGGAAACATTGCATTGGTGGAGGTTCTCACCTTTTCTCTGTGCAACTTAAAAACATTTTCTGGAATCTCAGTTTAGAGATGAAATAACCAGACTGAAATATGTCTTTCTCAGCTGCACATTACAAAAAAATCTGGGATTTTACCTCAAAATCTAACAGTCCTATAAATGCACACTTGCCATGAAGCATTCCTGCTCTCTGAGTTTTAAACACTAGTACAATACAGTTGCAAAGTTTTGTGAGTCACATTTCTGTGTGAAACTGTTTTAGTCATCCGTCCAAATGATTAACTGTGTTACAAAATATCGACTTCTTTGATTGAAAACCCCGAAGTTACAAGCTTGTGAATGTATAGGTGTTTGTAGGATTAGTGAACTACAGCTCCCAGGGTGCACTTTGTCAAGAAACTTCCAATCGCCAAGCTGAAACTTGAGTCAGTGAGCCATTATTTGTGGGTTAGCGCTAACAACAAATCTAAAAACTGGAATAGCTTATTGGATTCCCTACTGTTCTGATTCGTGCTGGTGACTGCCTTCTCTTCCTTCGCAGTGGCACTCGAGGCTCATGGGTATTGTAGTAGTTCAACCCGTTTGCCATGCAAAAATGACAAAACATTTCTTAGAAACAAAGCTGAAACGATTAGAACTGGTGCCTCTAACAGAAACCTATAGGGTACATTTATGCTGGACAATTTTGTATTTCTGTGTTCAGAAACATTGAGGATATTATTTAAAGAAAAAATTGAAATGAAAAATCTGAATATGGAAAATACTTGGGGAAATGGCATCCCCTCCAACTTTGCAATTCGACAACCAGACGTTAAAGGAATACATACTTGCTATAAACATTGTGGAAAAGCCTCTGATGGTAGGCATATTTCTGCTCTCTGAGAAGAATAATTGTCATATTCTCCAACTGTAGTTCCAAAAAACAAAAATAAGAAGAGCATTCTGTCCTGCTGGACAACTTAAGAAGACTGAGGTGTCAGTTCTGTGAGAAAATTTTGACTGAGCTGCACCAAAGATGCTTGTTGAGATTACTCCTTGTGCTCCTACTGTCACATTGCAAACCACCGCTGATAATTAAAATATCTGAGTTTCATCAAAATGTCCCAAAAAAATCCTAGTGGGGAGAGAGCAGCAAAAACGAAGACACACTTTATAGACATGCATCACTGTTGAGTGAATTTCTGCTTTCGTTCTTCACCGCAGTTCAGCGTACGACCACAACTTGGAGAGGAACGTCGCCATCAAGAAGCTGAGCCGGCCCTTTCAGAATCAAACTCATGCAAAACGGGCCTACAGAGAACTGGTGCTCATGAAATGTGTCAACCACAAGAACGTAAGTGCTGGAACAACATCTGACTTTCTGTTGCTTTTAATGTTCCTTTATATCAGTTAGCATTAGAGATGAACCTTTACCTTTACTGGCACCTTTACTGTCTAGGCTTAAATCTGACTTTAAACACACAAAGTGAAGAAATAGTGTGATAAAAAGCATACAGGAGACTAGAGCTCCCTGTAGAAACAAGAGAAGACATTTGGATGGAGCAAAGCTTACCCCGAGGAAAACTCTGGAAAATGTTAGCTGTGTTTAGTCTATATATCAACTTGAAGGTCATTCTCGTGCTTGTGCATCATTTTTAATTGTGCTGCATCTTTCTGCATTTTAAATGATTAAATATTGATATGTGGTTATATTTGAAGCGATGTAAAGCACTGTTGCAGAGTGAATTAAAAAACACAGTGTATTAACCTGACAGGTGATCTCTTGGAGGCTCACATTCAGTGCAGCAATAAATGCTGAGAACCAGGCATGGAGACAAACGGGAATATTTTCGAATCACCACAATGCCTCCCCCAGCTGCGTCGTGTTTTTGTGTTGTGAATTAGAAGATGTCCTGCTGTTATTCATAATTGATGCTCAGGCTGTTGCAGTCTGTCAGAGAAACAGTTGGCCCTGCTGGTTTCACGGATGCAAAGGTACAAATGTCGTCATTCACCACAAAGCCTCACCTCAATAAATGTGCTTTTTATTTTGACAGATAATCGGCCTATTAAATGTATTCACACCACAGAAGACACTGGAAGAATTCCAAGATGTGTGAGTATTACGGAGTCAAATAACAGCTGCTCGGATCAATTTGAGGATGTAACATGCTGGGGGCTCAGAAGATCTGTTGTGACTTTTAGGGGCTTGTGCAGATTAGCTGGATCTCTGCTTAATGCTTTATCATGCTTTGCTTTAAATACATACCACAGGGAGTTGAGATGGTTGGGGCTATTTCTACAAACTAGATTCAGTTATCAGGTAGCAATATTTCATCATGAAACAGTTGAACACTGACAGCAAAACGCATAAAAACCTTATTTGATACTAAAAGTGGGTAAAACAAACAATACTTCATCATTAGTTTTAGTTGTTTGTGCATGCCGGCTTATAAACTGTACATTTGTGTGGACTCTGTTTTATTAAGAGCAACATCGGGGTATATTTAGCGGAGTCCTGGACGTATTTCGAAGTCGACAAGATGTCCATGTGAGTGGAAGCTGGCTGTAAAATCACAGGGGGGAATACTGGGCCGAAATGTGGGGGAAGTGATGCTTTCGTAGAGTATGACGGGAACAAACATGATTAATGCCATCCTCCAGAAGCCCAGAGAGTGTCTGTGTGTGTGTGTGTGTGTGTGTGTGTGTGTGTGTGTGTGTGTGTGTGTGTGTGTGTGTGTGTGTGCGTGTGTGCGTGTGTGCGTGTGTGCGTGTGTGCGTGTGTGCGTGTGTGTGTGTGTGTGCTGCTGTGTCTGCCTGATTGGAGCTAAAAAGGAAACTGGACAAATCATAGCCAGAGGGTTGCAGAGCTACGACACAGTTAGAGGATGAAGGCGAACACTCCATTTGCCTGTGTGTTTGAATGCATACTTGCATTACAGGGAACATGACAGCGTGTTGTACAAATTTCTGAAAATATGGATTTCAGCATTTATAGATGTGTGCTTCCACTAACCCTATCACAAAAAATGTTCAGTGACGGTGTGTTTTACCCATTTTCAGTCTACGACATAGTGTATTAAACTGTAGAGTGTACACAGATTTCTTCCAAGCACAAGTCCCACTTTTGACAGTGTAGAAGTGCATGCTCTGTCGCCAAGATGTTGCTTTTTGTCAAGAAAAAAACTCTGTCAGAGGTTCCTTGCTCCACGTAGGAGGTTTGAAGCGACTGATGATGTAACAGCTGCCAGATAACATAACATCATTATTTGGGAGAAGGAGAACTCTTACTGTCACTTCCCAAATGCCAGGTAAAATAAGTGCTGCGTGGGCGATGAGATAACAAAACAAAATGTAACTTCACATTTGTTTTAGCTTGTAGTAAAGCATATGCATACGCTTGAATGACATCTTTAAATGACATTGTCAAAAAAATGCAGCATCACGTGTGAAATATTACTGGTTGATGTAAAACCCCAACATGTAAAGGCAGTACAAGTGATTTGTATTTGTTGCTGTGTGCCGGTTTAAATTGTGTCGCCTCCCTGCAGCTATCTAGTGATGGAGCTGATGGATGCCAACCTCTGTCAGGTGATTCAAATGGAGCTGGACCACGAGAGGCTGTCCTACCTGCTCTACCAGATGCTGTGTGGAATCAAACACCTGCACGCTGCAGGCATCATACACAGGGTTAGTCATACTAATATACACACACACACACACACACACACGTGGTCACACATGCACAACCAACAGCATTTATCAAGTGTTGTGAGCATGCATGCAAGGTCAAACCAATGTGCAGCTGTAAACTAAACATTTGATAATTTGAAACCTTGGCATTTTAGCAGATGATGATGTACAGTATACAAAGTATATATTAAAAGTTTACGGTTTAAATAAATAGTTCAATATTCTCATAATCATAGAGCTAACGTGTGTTTGGAAATGCATACATGTTGCTCAAGCGTGTATGCTACGTGCTTTTTCCTATAGTAGTATTCAGTGGAGTTTGTGATGTTTATAAAATCACCATGGAAACGATTACCTGGCAGCTAATTAATGTATTTGTGAACGTTGTGTTTTTACATAGAAATCTATGCAAAAGCATTATATAGTAGTACTATGGCTTTTTTATGTACTTCAGTCCATAGTTGCTCATGTCCACTGCAGTGCATCTGCCTTTTTTGCCTAAATTTCCAGAACTGAGAAATAATCTTAATGCTTTATGGGATGCAGATAGCTCAAGTGGCGTATTTGGTAATTTGATGTATGCCATCAGGGTGTCTTTGGCATGATGGAAAGTTTCAGATTCATCACGTACTGCTTAAATTCAGTAGTAGATAGAATACCATTTTGTACAGACCCTCACATGAGAAAATCATACTTGTTTTTGGCCAGCAGAAAAGACTTCCTGTAGTCTGTTCTGGTTTTCTGGCAACCTCACAGTGATGATCAGACTTCAGATAGTCACTGATCTTGCACTAAAATCCGTGTAAAACCGCGGTTTTGCACTTCAGTTTCTGTAACCGTTACACTAAGAGAGTAATGGTGATCTTTAGAGGTGCGGATGGATTTGGTGAAGCTGTTTTTCTCTTGCATCTAGTTTATATGCTAAGCTAAGCTTCATGGGTGCTGGTGGTAGCTTATTATTAAGCTTACAAACACGAAAGTAGAATGTTCTCAGCTAACTCGCCGCATGAAATGTCAAACTGTTGATAGAATCTGATTTCATTTGCATTTCATGACACTTCTATAACATATAAAACAACCAAACAGAAACAGGTTGTTATGCTGTGGAAATGAAGTCCACGTTGCCGTAACACACACACACACCCACTCATTCATGTACTCATGTTCACCTGGAAACAACAGAGACAGGATGACAAGACGGCGCCCTGAAGCATCAGCAGCAGCATACAAACGATCTCTCTTGTGTGTACGCACAAACACACTAAGTTCCTACGACACACACTGTCAGCACTCTGTCAATCACACTCGGCGAGATATGCAGCAGTAAATTAGCAGAGCTCCTCTTGCTCCGCCAGCCAGAACTAATTGAGCCACAGGCGGAGCTAACCAGCCTCGCTCGCATCGGCCCGGCTCGGCACGCAAAGCTTTCATAAGGTGAACAGATAGAACATGAGTCATGGATAGCCAAAGATTCTGCTCTCTTGTTTTTGTGGGCATTGTCTCAGTGATGAAAGTTCTCTTGTCTAATTTAGCACTCACTCTAGGAAACCTTTTTCCATCTATTAAAGCAATCAAGTGTAATTGGATGTGCTGTAGCCTTGCAGTTTGATGATGTAGTGAAGATAATGTGATCAGGAGGGTTTATAATGAGTTAAAGATTTCCTGAAATGAGATTTCGTCTTGGGGACGTCATCAGGAGACACGGCATCAGTTTCCATAGCTACACTGATGATACACTGCTGTACATTGCCGTGTCTCCTGATGACACAGGACCAATAGATTCCCTTTTAAACTGTATTTTAGACATCAAGTCATGGATGGCAGTGAACTTCTCACAGCTCAACCAGGACAGAACTGAGGTTTTAGTTATAGGTCCTGAAGGACAGAGAGAGAAACTTTTATCAAAATTACAAGATTTTAAACCAGCACAATCTATAAAAAAGCTGGGCGTGATTTTTGACTCTGAGCTGAATTTTATCCCACATATTAAAAATATCACAAAAATAGGTTTTTACCATCTGAAGAACATAGCCAGAGTCTGACCGTTTCTCTCTCAGACAGCACAGAGGTGCTAATGCATGCTTTTATCTCTTCTCGTTTAGACTATTGTAATGCCCTGCTCTCTGGTCTTCCTAAAAAGAGTATTTTAAATCTACAATTATTGCAAAACTCAGGCGCATGTGTGCTGACAAGGACCAGAAAGCAGGCCCACATTACACCAGTTTTAAAGTCGCTGCATTGGCTCCCCGTCTGCTTCAGGATACATTTTAAGGTTCTTTTATTAGTTTTTAGAAGTCTTAAAGGCTGTGCGCCTTCTTATTTATCTGATCTTCTTTTAACGTATTGACCCTTGCGGATCCTGAGGTCCTCCAGCACCGGCCTTTTAACTGTACCAAAAGCCAAAACTAAAACCCATGGTGAGGCAGCATTTAGCCACTATCGCCCCCACCTGTGGAACAGCCTGCTGGAGAACCTCAGGACTGCAGAGACCGTCAATATTTTTAAAAGAAGGTTAAAGACTCACCTTTTTAATCAGACTTTTAACTGAACTTTTAAATTCTCCTTATGTTCTTATCAGTCTTTATTATCTTCTGTATTTTTACTCTTGTAACCTTTTTTCTTATCTTACATCAGGCCTTTTATTCTATCTTGTACATTTCCTCAGGGGTCCTCCACACTGGGGGCTGCATCCGGTCTAGTGCCTGGGGTGCTGTCCACGGGTCCCTTCGGCCTGGCTGGTTGGGGGGGCTCCCCACCTCGGTGTGGGGGTCCCCCTGCCTGTCGGGGTCGGGGGGTCTGGGTGCCGGTGCCCCTGGCGGGCATGGCCTGCTACTCCTCCCAGTGTGGACGACCCCAATGGAGGCGTTTTCCACAATCCTCAGTGCCATGCCATGTCTCCCTACAGTCAGTGGTGAGAGTGTGTGTGTGTGTGTGCGTGTGTGTGTGTGCGTGTGTGCGTACGTGTGCGTGCATGTGTAGTTGTGTGCATATATGTATATAAGGAGGGAGGGAGGGATGGGTTTTCTTGTTTTTAATGTTTTTAAATGTTGTAAAGCATGTTGTGTTGCATTTTTACTGTATGAAAAGTGCTCTATAAATGAAGTTTGATTGATTGATTGATTGATTGAAATCACCTCTGGACATTTTTGTTGTTTTTTGTTGTGGAATGTGTATGATGGTCACTATGAAGGAAAAAACGCATTGCTTGGAAAATACTGATGAAGTAAACAGTTTGCTGATATGTGAATTATGCTGAAAAAACAATCACCCAACCCAAAACTGTCATTGCTGGATGATTAACTGCAATAAATCATCTGGCATATGGCCATTTGTAGATTGTAGCCATGGGCAATGAGCCTTGATGATAGGACGCCTTATGGGTCGGAAACATGAAGAGCTGGAGAGATAGCACCAGTTTAGTTTAAGATTAGCTTTAGAAGAAGGGAAATGTCTTTACAAGAGAAACTATTTCAAAAGATCTTTGTTTTTTCAGCAGTGGTGATTGACATGAGGTTCTGCAGAACATAATGCAGCACTGATATGAAAACAGTGAACTCGGGGAACAGATAAACAAGTAGAAAATAGTCTGGCCAAACAAAACAAAGACTTTGTGGTTACTGTGATACATCATCTCTGTTGGTATCATGCTGTACCAGAGTGATTGATCGCCTCTTCTTAGGGAAACAAGATCGGATATCCGAGCTGAATTACACCAGCTGCAGTGTTTACCATATATAGAATATTTTAGGAATATTTGCTCCTACTTAAAAAAAATATTTTCTTCTGTATTTTCTCTGTGCAAAATATCATTGTTGCATTGTTCACATTTGGAAAAATGCCTTGTCCAATTGAGAATGAGTTTGTTTTTTATGAAAACCTATTGCAACACTACCCCTACATACAACATTTAGATAAGGGGTGTCAAACGTGGCCTGTCGGCCAAAACCGGCCCAACTTTGTAAAGTGTAATAATTGCAGAGAAGACATTAACTGTAAATTTAAAATAATTTCTAGACCTTGACAGGTTGTTTTGATCATAAAGTAAAAAAAACTATGTTGCTCATTGTTCTTTTGTCATTTTGTGTCTCATTTTTGTAATATTTGTCTTGTTTTTGTTGGTTTTTTTTGTCTGACTTTTGCCGTTTTGATCATAAAGTAAAATACTATATTATTCAGTTCCAGATATCTGTGACTAAATGTTTCGTGCCTTTGTAGACACTCTGTGATCTGTAAGTTGTAATGTGTAAATGATAAACTGAGGCATAAAATTGTTGAAACTGAAGTTGAAATCTCAGGTTATTCCTTAATTGTGAACATTTTCTGAATGTACTGTTTTGCACTTAAAGGAAAAATTTGGAGTTCTGGTTATGTATAGGCTATGTTATATCTCACAGGACCTGAAACCCAGTAACATTGTGGTGAAGTCTGACTGCACACTGAAGATCCTGGACTTCGGCCTGGCCAGGACGGCCGCCACCGGTCTCCTCATGACGCCCTACGTGGTGACCCGCTACTACCGCGCCCCCGAAGTCATCCTGGGCATGGGCTACCAGGCCAACGGTGAGTGGAGGGAGCGGCTTCTTGACAGCAATCGGCCAATGGGGAGCTGCTGCCTGGCCTGCTGCATGGCCCTCACCCCCCTGAGATGTTTCAAGATCACTTCCCAAACACACTCTCACACACGAGCACTCTCCCCGTTCCTGTAAAGGTTGCACTCAGGGGGGAAGTTGGCATGTGGGGGCATCGGTGCTTTGTGGAGGATCTTCCTGTCTGCGGACTCCGGCGCCCAGCAGTGCTTTAGCATGTGTTTGATGTTTTATTAAGAGGTCGCCCGTCCTGAGCTCAATACAGCCTGGCTAAAATAATGCCAGTATGAATACAGGCACTTGTGCATGCTTCAGCAGTTTCACTCTGCGCTCCTGCTTGGAACTAATCACAGTTTCTGCAAGACGGTCTTACAGGAATAATATAACAAATGGAGAGTTAATTCCTGCCCTGATCTTATCTAGAAAATATCTTGTACAGTAGTCAACGATGAGAAATTGACAATTGTGCCATGATTTCCACATGATGCTTTTCAACTGAAAAGATAATTTTGCAAGTCAAGAAAGTAGAATCGTAAAGTAAAATTCATTTTTGTGAACTGTATCTTGTTTCAAGTAATCAAGCAATGTGAATGAACATTCTAAGATTATTTTCCAGGTAAGATGGTGAAAAGAAAAAAAAATTCCAAGTTCTGAAAATTTATGAAATGTTCCAATTCCAGCCAAAATATTTTAGAGAACTTATTTTTGAGTCCCAAACAACAAGTAAAAAGTGTAAATATTCAGTCAGTGTCGCACAGACTGACCCAGTAGAAAGTTCTACGTTCTCCAGGTGTCCTGTGCTGTGTCCATCCACTGTGCTTGGCGCACCTTGGAAATAATCACACTGATACGATGTTATAGTCGAACCCGTAACCAGCTGCTGTATCCTAAAAAAATGTGCAAAGTCAGTCTTTCAGAAGTTCTCACAAGAGCCCGTTGTGTTTTTCTGTCTTCAGTTTGAGGGACAACATGTCTGTAAAAATAGCAAACCATTGTGGGCTACTGTAGTGTTAATAGAACCATGCGTGGATTTTCTTTCAACGTCCACATCAATCAGATGTAAACCATGATTTGACCTTTTTATTTAAAGTGTTTTAAGGCAAACTGCATCTTTCTGGACTTCATGGCACACTTGCAACGGATCAGAAAGTTATTTGTCTTTTGTCATTGACTCCTGTAGATGTTGTGTTCTTTCAGGATAAGTTCCCATGAGGCTCACCGATAGAGGACTTGGCTTCTCTATGGGGATACTGAAATAGGGAAAACAATATCATACCATTCTCATATCAGTCCATTTGAAGACAGAGCCAAAATACGTTTAGCGTAGTTTAGCATAAGGACTGGTATCATTTGGCTAACTTTGGATGGAGCCAGGCTCGCCCTTTCCAGTTGCCATGCTAAGCTCAGCTAACCATCTCCTGACTGTGGCTTCATATTAAGTGCATTGACATGAAAGTGGTATCAGTTTTTCCACATCGATCTCATCAAGAAAGCAAATATCTCTACAAATATTCATTCTTGATGAAGAAGAAAATAGTTAAGTTTTTAGATTGTAACTTCACACAAAACAGCCATTTAAGCAAATCTTTATTTTTGCTTTTTTGGGGAGAGGGGTTAAAAGTTTACAAAGAATACATTCTCCCTGTGGCACTGGCATAATGAGTTGGATCCAATACTAATGCTCTCTCACCGTTAGTCCTCACCACCAACAACATTGACCCTAATTTTCCCTGCTGACTTGTTGCATTTTTTTGCTTATTCTCTTCTCCCTCCTTTTATGCTGCGCGTATGTAGTGGATATTTGGGCTGTGGGCTGCATTATGGCAGAAATGGTTCGCCACAAAATCCTTTTTCCAGGAAGGGATTGTATCCTTGAGCTGCTTGCAGCAGTGTCTGGCATTTCTTGTGAAACAAACCTAGCACAAAAAAACAAATCATTCGTATTTTTTTATCTTTATATATTTTTTTCATTAAATGGATCGCAACTATAGAAATTCTATTTCTCAGATTTGCCTGACACCTCGACTTGCAACCACCCACCTGCACTTCCTGCAGATACACAAATCCGTCCTCACTCACCCGAGCAGCAGCACTGTTGCTTCAAGCACCACAACTGTCACATGAAAAACCTGAAATAGAATTTAATAGTTTGCTCTTCCATAGCTGAGAACTGAAGTGCAAAAAAACCACCTTCATCTGTCCTCTAACTGCTTTCTGCATGTCTTTCTAGATGCAGAACACAAAGAAATTAATTCCTAAGGTTCGCCGCACATTGCGGGGCTTAGTGACACAAAGTGAAGCTCTTAATCTGCAGTGTCACACATGAAGATGTGACAGAAAGCTCAAAAAGTAAAACCTTCTTGTTCTTATGGATGAGAAGATTTCAGTTTTACATATCCAGTGTGTTTTGCAGTGAGGACAAAGAAGGTGTTGGAATGCATTTCTACAAAATACATTCTCAGAAGACCTTGAAAGTCAGTGTCTCACTTTCCAAAGCTTGTGATTCATGACATTTAAAGCAGAAATAAGATTAAATATTTCTTCTTTGGATAAAATTTGAACTGTTGTTAACCAGTATACATTTATGTGAATGAAAGAGACCTGTGGGACGCTGACCCAGGTATGAGAGCGCACTCAACTGCATGTAGTTCATTTATGTCATGTATCACACACGTCACCCTGCACGAGCATCATGTTTCTTGTTTTAATTTGCCTTTTAATTATGAGTTTTGTTTGTCAGTTCTTTCTTTTTGGTTTGTTTATGTTTTTCAGTCCTGCATGCTAATGTGGTGGTTGTCATTTCATTTTTCAGTTGATGTCTGGTCTGTTGGCTGCATCATGGCTGAAATGGTCCGGGGTAGTGTGTTGTTTCCAGGCACTGATCGTATCCTTAAGTTGAACCTCCATCCAAACCCCCAGAATACTGTGTTGTCTCATCCTTTGTCTGACATCTTGTTCATATCTTTGCACACAAAAGGAAAACCTACCAAGCGGCCTCGTCTGTTTAACAAGCGATGACGTCTTTGCGTTCAGTGTTGATATTCATCATTTGCAGTGAGAGAGTTGAAGAGGAATAGAGCTTTATCATGGCAAACACTTGCTTCTTAATACAGGCAGAGTACAGGTGCTAACGCACCGATCAGCCACGTCGTTGAAACCGCCTTTCTAATGCTGTGTAGTTTTCCCTCACGCTGCCAAAACAGTTTTGACCTGTCGAGGCCTGGACTGTTGCAACTTACAGACCCATCTCTGGTCCAACTTCCTGAAAAGACTAATACTGACCAAATCTTACAGTTTTAATGTATTAAAAAAGTTTCATATAACAGTGACTATGTTGTAATTATAAGATGTATTGTTAATCCTGTTCTCTAAATGGTCAATTTAGCATTAAACATTATTCTCTTATTTTTACTACACATTATTTAGTAAGATGACAAGTTTAAAATTCTCTTCCTGAACTGGTGCTGACTCAGTGTGGCTGCCACACATTAATATCAAACATGTTTGATATTCAAAAGTTAAAATCAGGGCAGTTCCGATTATCGTGAAAACGCATAGAGCAGCAGATATTGTAGCCAATAAATGCTTAACATTCTCGAGGCTAATGTTAGCTACTGATGGTATAACTGAAGAAAATCTCACCTTCAGTTATGACTGAGGAACATCAAACCGTGTTGACAATATCTCCCCAACCACCTTTAATCCAGTTAGATTTGTTTAGCCTTCTGTGTTTGTTTTTTCAAGTTGCAAAGTTTTACTAATGTTACTTCAAACTGTTGCACCACAGTCTTTATTTTGTTTAAATCTGTCCCCTTGAGATCACAGGAGGTGACACGCTGCTCCCTCAGATGCCATAACCTTAATAATACCTTGTAGAGTGTGATGTACCATTATTTAAGTCTGAGATTAGAGAAGAATATCTGTGAAGGTTCTTGTTACGTGTGATGCAACCCAATTTGACAATCTGTCAGGATTATGAAACTCCTGTGGTGTGATTCCAGCCTTAGAGATGTTTCTCAAGCTGATCAAAGGAAATATGGCAGTTTAAGAGTTGACATACATCAACTTGAACAGCTGTTTTTGATATAATAACACTTTTTTTTGGTGATTTTTCTAGGGGCTAGGCTCCACCTTGATGTTCATTTATTATACAGGGTGAACAAAGATGTGAACAAGTATTTCTGTTTGTGTTACTTTTGTATTTATATGTGTTTTGTCCTCAAGAAAACAGTCTTCTGTACATATTTCCAGCATCTGGACTTAAAGGTGAGCTTCGCCTGTCTCACTTGTTCAAATTAAATTTAAATTAGTTATGGTCATTTCCTCCTTAGCAAACCGCCGGTAGTGCTCATCAAAAACCTTCACTTCAGCAATCTGGAAAGTTGCATTTCCTGCTATTTCTTTACCAAAGTTCAGTCTACAATCCTTAAGCACCTCTTACCCTTTCCTACATGGCTTGCAGAGTAATAGATTTGATATTTTCTTTGTCAGCACAGTTGCACGAGTATTGCCGGAACATGTCCAAACCAAAAAAGTGCAGTACAGATACAGCAACCTCATCAGTTTAAATATTCTTCAACATAACCCACCGCAACCCTCAAATGGCAGCTCCTTCTATCCAAATCCAGCCCAGTGCTTTTCTTAACACTGTAACCACCTAAGATATCGACCAGTGGAACAAGGTGATCGAGCAGCTGGGGACGCCGTCTCAGGAGTTCCTGACGAAGCTCAACCAGTCAGTGAGGACCTACGTGGAGAACCGGCCGCGGTACGCTGGCTACAGCTTCGAGAAGCTCTTCCCCGATGTCCTGTTTCCTGCAGACTCTGAACACAACAAACTGAAAGGTAAGAATGCTGTGGTGCTGAGGTGTTCTGTAGCAGGTGCAGCGATTGCTCAGGCTGAAGGGGAACCATTTGGAAAATTGTAATTGCTGTTTTATCTCGTGCCAGAAGGTGCAGGGAATAATGAGGATTTTGAGAGCTACAAGATTTATGCTACAATATGCTTCATATTTATTGCTTGAAATTTGAACAAAAGACTGTTTTAAAGTTCGTCCTTTCTTTGCTGATGTAGAATTTATCAGCAGTGACTTTTAAATTGCTGTTTTTGTATTTGGAGGATTAATATAATGGGTCCATGGTGACGCAGTGAGTAGATATAGAAGCACTTGCCAAGCAGAAATCTGAACTTTTCCTCCTCCGTCATAAGTTTGTGTTGTATTTCACTTGTAATGTAATAAACATCTGCTGGCAGCAGAGCCCCAGTGACAAATCAATTTTCAGTGGCAGCCTTAGATTAAGCACTTATTACAGAACCTGACAGTTCATGACCAAGTTGTTTACTGTGAAGGAATTTACCTCAAGCGTGTCAACATGTCTAAATGGAGAGGAGATGACATGAACACTGGAAGCAAGATCCACGGAGCTGTTGCAGGATGGCGGAGGGGAAAAAAAGTAGCTCATCTTTTTCTGTCCTCATTAATTTGCAGAGGTAGGAATATGTGACGACAGCGTGTTCCCCTCAAGTTCTTTGGTTAAACTGGATCTATCAGTGTTCACATGTAGTTCTGATAACTCGCGCCAGCAGAGGTTTCATACAGACGTGTGATAATCAAGGTGGAAGTTTTTGGCAAACTCAAATAGAGACAAAAACAGCAACATGTTTGTTGTTTAAAAAGCAAACAACCTGGTGAGTTTTGACCTCAAATAGCTCTGAGGAGCAGTATTTTTACGTTTGTCTTTGTCTTTGTTTTTGTTTGTCATTTAGTTTACGCACAAACACAAAACTCAAGTGAATAAATACAACTTTGCACCAAAGGGTGCTTTTAAATCAGCTCCCTTTACTTTCCACAAAAATGCACCCTTATTAGTGACATTAGGGCTCCAGACAAACTTTTCTATTGGTTCCATTGGTATGCCCAGCTTTTTCATTCAGGTGGACAAGCACATATTTTTTGGAAAAGCTGAAATATTTCCTCATGCCTTGTAGTGCAGAATAATACATTTGAAGTGCCTCTCTTCTGATTCACTTTGATAATTTCTTAACACATTATTACAATGATCTTAAACAGGAATAAAAGTCCAGAGAAATGTTTTGTACATTTTACCTGTTTGTTATGAGAATCTCATCATTTCTCACTCCTCATTGCTTCAGTTTGCTGCTGCCTGGCACTTGAACTGTACAGGGAGAGGGGCTGCACTGCTTTCCATTTTCACACATGGATTGACCTCCACAGTTGGGATGTTTTGGAGAAGACTGAGCACAGTGGTCCGACTCTCCCATTATCAGTATAAGATCTTGGTAGAAAATGAATCCATCTCTGGACAGAAATAAATACTGTGACGTTCCAGAAGCTTATCGAAACGATGCCATGGTGAATGTGTGTCTTTCTCAGAGCCAATGGCAATCAATGAGATATTAGAGTGTGAAACATGCGACTTATTTTTTGGACGGGCAGTGTATAGTTTCTAGATGTCCCTTCAGTGCCTCAGATGGAGAACATTAGTAGCTTCTGCAATTTTAATGTTTCTGAAATACTTCACAGGCCAACTATAGGTAGACGATACTATTTACCATTGTTCCCTTAACACCTCACATGTAGCCTCCAGCTCAGCCTCTAGTCTCCATTTAGATGTTTGTCTAAGGCGTTCTAATGTTACATTTACCAAAGTTGCTACCAATTGATTTCATCTATGTGAACGGGCCACCCTGAGACTCTCAGACACCCTGCTACTAAATGTCAGGTGCACTGGTGCAATCATTGAAAATAATCACACCTGACAGATTTTTGATCACTCGCACACTGGAGCCCCAGACGCCATCCTGCCGCCTCACAGAAAAGTCCCATCTAACGAAACTCTTCTGCTTCGTTAAATCGAACTGTTTCCCCCCCTCAATGATGCTTCATTCATTCACACCTCAGCGTTGTCTCTCCCTGCTTCATGTCCTGCTCCAGAATCCTTTTTCAACAGAACATGCATCACATTAACAGTCAGCTCAGAATGGAAATCTGTTTGGTTCAGTGTGAAATATTTACTGTTCGTTTGTCTTTTTTTCCTCGCCATTTCTTTTCAGCGAGCCAAGCCCGAGACTTACTATCCAAGATGCTGGTAATAGATGCGTCAAAGCGGATCTCGGTGGACGAGGCTCTCCAGCACCCGTATATCAACGTGTGGTACGACCCGACTGAAGTGGAGGCAGTAAGTGTTTGGTTTTAATGGTGAAAATAGGTTCAGGACTTCTACTGTTTGCATAACGGAGCTGTTCTTTGAGATACGGGTGAATATAGAACATTTAGGAAAAATGTTCTGGAAATCACAGATGGAAATGTGATGTTAAACACCTTCTAAATACCGTGTTAAAATGTGACAAGAACCCCCGTTTCCAAACAAAACCTTCACTTCAGGTCTCTGGATTAAAAGCTGTAAAACGCTTTGTGCTCTGCGTACCAAATGTGTATTTGTGTTGTATTGTCCACTGAGAATGTCTCTAAACTTGAGACTTCATGTTTGGTGACAAACATGAAGTCTCTCCTTGGAAACACAATGACTCAGCCAGTGCAGATTGATTTCTGCCTGTGATCAGACAGAATGGGAAATGAGGCGAATTGCTGCTCTCTTCCCTCCCCTCTGGTCTGTGGCACGGAAGGATTCCTCAGAACTGACAGTGCAGCCTTGCAGCCTTGAAAAGTGCAGATTTGTGCACAGATTGTAGTCTGACACAACACGAATGCATCAAATCTCAGACCATCTCTGAGGAAGATGGATAACTGGAAGTCATGACTGGCTTCGAGGTAGTTAATTCTGCCAGTGCAGTAAACTTTGAATTTAGTAGTTTGTGGTATTTTCCTGGAAAGGTTTGTGCTTTTCGAAGCAGAAAAATCCACATGAAGTGCTTTCATTGCAGAGATGGTTTAATGCAGCAGTTTTCTATCCTGTGCAATCATTAGCTGACGCTGTAGCTTTTCACTTATGGATTCACTTATAGACCCATCTCTGTAATTTGCTCAATGACCTGTTTAGTTTGAATGAAAACATGCAGATTTAAACTGCGGTATGGTAGTCAGAAACTCATAAATAATGCTTTAAAGGTTTCCTACAGCAACACATGGCACTGATATCTAGTCAGCGATTGAAAAGAGCATCTGATAATGTCATTATTAGTCAGTGTGCCTTCACCAGCCACAAGACAGTGGACTTTCCTTTGCCGATGGATTATTTCTGCGTTAAAGGGCTGGAAAAATGTGTTAATGTAGAAAGGCGAAAGGAAAAATGGTCAATGTGGAACATGCAACTGAAAGTTAAGATTTTCAGCAGGGCTGAGGGGTACACTCAGTCATTAAATGTTGTGGTATTTCAGGATTTTGTTACATTCTTTTGTGCACAAACATTATTTACCTCAATATGATTCAACTGTGTTTTAATAAGCATTTTGTAAAAAGACTGCAGTGTAGAAAACACATTATTGTGTCTTTTTCCAGCCGCCACCCGTGATCACAGACAAGCAGCTGGATGAGAGAGAGCACACAGTGGAGGAATGGAAAGGTAGGAAACCTCCTCTCATCTTCGTCTTCCTCTCCTCTCCATCTCCTCTTTCCTTCATCCTCTCCTCTCCACTCTCCTCTCCTCTCGTCTTGTTCTCCTTTTCCTCTCCTCTCCTCTCCTCTCCTCTCCTCTCCTCTCCTCTCCTCTCTGATAAGCTGTCATAAGTACTTAGCTTTTTGCAGTGTGTTGAATAACGATGGTCTGGCTTTGTGCTTCACAGCCTGTGGGACATTTAATCTTCGTTCTTGAAGGGAGTTGCATGTTTTCCTCTGCACAGTCTGTCAGAATTTATAAACGACCCAATATCGGAGGCATAGTCCTCATTTTTGCTCTAGAAATAGCCAGTGCACAAGTTGCATAGAGATCTGCCTGTGTTCCAGTTATCACTGCCTGAAATGTGGCCTATAAGATGTGGCTTAGCTCTATATATGAGCAGAGAGGAGAGGTGGAGAGATTCACAGCTACAGGGCCCAACAGCAAATACTTGACCGTGAGTAATAACTTCTGTTTTGACCAAGGAGGTCCCCAAATATTAAACACCCTGGTTAGCACTGAGGAGAGGCAGGAGCAGGTACAATAAGGACACGTACTAACAGGCTGGCAGCTCTGTTTATTCTCATGTGGAAAAAGGGTTTTCACAGGAATGTCAGCTCACTATTCCCACTGTGATGAAATAAAAGCATGGATTAAATTCCCCTCCACTCACAAAAATCCTTTGCTTGTATTTAACGTCACTGTTTTGTTGTTTTTTGATAAAAAGGATATCAGTGCAGAGTGCAGCGAAGCCATAGGAAGTTTCTCTCAGCTCACTTTAAGATTTATTTTAAGTCTACGGTTAGCACAGCATGTAAGAGTGGTAGTTTGGATGTCAGTATGCAGCTAAACTGAACCCCAAAACTCGCTGATAGTTAAATAGACATTGTCTTTTTAAAATACCAACATTTATAAGAGCATAAACTGTACAAAGTCAAAAATTGCAGGATTTTTAACTTTCTCACCGTCCTTGAACCACTTGCCTGTGATGTGTTGTTCTGTTGTAACCAAATCTAAGCTTATAATCGAGATATTTCAGAGAAATCCCTCTATTCTGCCTGTGTCATTTAAAGATTTGCCACAAATAAACATTTGCACCAGCACCTGTTTAAAACTAAAAATTCTATGCTGCTTCAAGGAGCTGTGACGCCAATTAGTGTTTCAGCTGTGACCAACAGACCTGTGACAAAAATTCTATGATTTCTCAGCTGAACTGCAGGCTGTGTTTAAGCAGAGAAATATGGAAAGAAATAAAACTTGCGAGTAGTAAAATATCTAGTCACCATTTTTACAGTAGTGGTAACACCTGTGGGAACATGGAAAAATGTTGTGCATGTTGATTTAATTGGCTGCACAGTGGCGTAGTGGTTAGCACTTTCGCCTTGCAGCAAGAAGGTCCCTGGTTCGTGTCCCGGCTTTCCCGGGATCTTTCTGCATGGAGTTTGCATGTTCTCCCTGTGCATGCGTGGGTTCTCTCCGGGTACTCCGGCTTCCTCCCACAGTCCAAAAATATGCTGAGGTTAATTGATTATTCTAAATTGCCCGTAGGTGTGAATGTGAGAGTGCTTGTTTGTCTTTGTATGTGGCCCTGCGACAGACTGGCGACCTGTCTAGGGTGTCCCCTGCCTTCACCTGAGTCAGCTGGGATAGACTCCAGCACCCCCCGCGACCCTAGTGAGGATTAAGCGGTGTATAGATAATGGATGGGTGGATGTTGATTTAATTTTTACCCCATTTTTGTAAAAATAAAATAAATCATCAAAAAATGTAACCCTTGTTTTATCTCTTTTAAGATTTTTGGCATCTTCTATTCATGGTTGTGCTTCCTGTATAGAGGTGCAGACCATGATATTGCAGTGAAAAATGAGCCTACAGTGAGTAAAAATGGGACAGGAGCAAAAATGCTCAGAAACTACTTGGGGTTCAGAGTGTTTAGGAAGTGTGCTATATACACTGAGAATGAAGTAAAATAGGCTGTTTTGAGCAGTTACATGTTAAAACAAGGAAAAGCACTCAGACAGCGCAGTACTCGGCCAAGGCTGCTCAGTCGTCGTATGATTTCCGACGGATAAGTCCCGATTCGTCCGCAGGGGTTGATTTGTAGTAGGATCGCAGTCATGTGATCGTCAGCAGGCAGCTGATATAGTGTTCACTTGTAGTCATTGTTACAGTGATGGTGTGACGCTATCTCGCAGTGATACAGAAATCTTGAATAAATCTGTGGATCCAGACTATATGCGGCATCACTGCCAAAATCTAATCAGTTGGTCCTTGTGTGATTTCTCACTTGCCCTGAAAATTTTATCCAAATCCATGTGTCCGTTTTAGAGTAATGTTGCGCACAGACAAACGCACGCCAATCGTTGCATAACTCCACCGTGTTCCTTGACGGAGTAATTAAACAACATGTGTATTTTTAATGTGGGGGGAATTTTTAAGGAATTTGCTTTGTATAAAAACAAAAGACAGAAGTGATTTTGCAAGACAGAACAGTTTTAAACGGTTTAGTCGCTGACTTGAAGGGACCTTTAACTTTTCATCCTTTAGCTGTTCTTCATGCAGAGAAAAAGAGAAGTGAGACAAATGGTAGTTGATAATGAAATCAAGTATTTAGGTAAGATGCACAAGACTGAATTAGAGCTGACTGATGGGAATTCAGTGCTGCACAAAGAGACCTTAGAATCTGAAGCTGCAGGTGGTTCTGTGAAATTCAGCGTTATGTTAACAGGCTAAAATCTGAGTGGCTACAGTTAAAACTGTATTTTATGTGAGTTAACCTATAGCTGGATGTCTTTTAACTTGGTTAATAGTTGTGGGAAGTTGTGACCCCCGAGGCAGTGTGTAAATGGAAAACAGTAGTGGACCTGTGATTGACCTCTGGGGAACACCAGATGGGAACTGGATGAGGTTGATGTTCTTTCTGAATATCTTCTGCCTCCTCTGTGCTGACAGAGTGATAATGACAACAGGAGAATCACACCTGAGGTGTGACTTGTTGCTGTTTTCTGATTTCTCACAGCTTGCTGAAGGACACATTGCCACATTTCTACCTCATTAGAATGAAATGATCCTGTGTTAAATGTCCAAGGTTCAAGAAATAAAGCTGCTGGAACAGTACTGTTTTTATTCCTGTTTTTTTCTTATTATTCCAATTTTCTTTGCTAAAAATAACCATAAGACCTGTAGACGCCAAAATGGACTGGTGGGTTTAAAGTTCCACCTGCTACTCTGGCAATAAATTGAAAGTCATTGGCCTCAAGGCAGCTTTGTAATGCTCAAGGTTATGCATTTGCAATTGTCTCATTCTATTTGGCATGGTGTCAAAATTCTTTAATCATTTTAATTTCCCAGTTCATCTGAATCTTTACAGCGTTGCTTAAAGTGTCAGATCTGTCTATATGAGACTTTGAAGTTATTTAAATGCTACCAGAATGGACATAGACATTGATGTCGCGTTTTAGCTGGAGACTGTTGTGTAAAATGCTCCAGTTTTTCACATGTGATGCCATCCCCTCAAGTTCTGAGAATCTGTGGAGGATACAAAGGTTTAGGATTTAAAGCATTATCTGGCCACATTGGTCAGCAAATGCTCATAAGAACATCTAATCCCTCCATCTCTGGACAAACTGTTGTTCCGGAAACGTACTTGCATTTAAATTAGTCACCTCACTGTGACTACAAACCAGAATGTTCATAATTGTCTCTAAAACTGACAACCACCACATTTGTTTGAACTCATGTTTTTCATTCTCCTTTTCTTCACTTCCTACCTGCTCTTAAACAAATAATCATATTCTGTGTGTTGCAGAGTTGATATATAAAGAAGTGCTGGACTGGGAGGAGAGAACAAAGAATGGAGTCATCAGGGGACAGCCGGCGTCCATAGGTTAGTGGAGTTTCTTTTGTCTCTTAATGCCCAAACAGAAAAACTGCATTTTCTAGTGAGCTTGAAAAGGACAAAATGAAAATGTTTGTACTATACATGACACCTCTACATGGCCAGTTTTATGGTGTTCCGTTGCTAGAGACTGTAATGTGGCTACTGAGTGACAGATCTTTTCCCTCTCAGCTCACATTTGCACCACTTTGACTTCCTCTCAGTAATCCCTCTAATGGGAACATACAGTATGTGGGCAGCAGAGTGACTGAATTAGCAGACTGCTTTGACACTTGTACCATGTTCTGCTTTGACCCTGCTTAGATTTTTAAACATCTTCAAAGTAGCACAGGATTATTAGGTAGGATAACAATTTCAGTCCACAGCAGTGTTTATACAGCATGTAATGTGTGGCAGAGTGCTGTTTTTCAAGGGTTTTACACCAAACTTGAACCATGTTTTATGAAAATGTCTTAACCGTTGGAGCCCAACGGATGCACTTTGCTTTTCAAATCCATATCCCTTCTTCTCGGTTGAATTGCTCTCAAAATATTTATTGCAGTGAGGCGTGGCGCATATCAATTGAAACTACATCACTTGACCTTTCAAACGACGCCAGTTGCTTGTTAGTGTCACAGAAAAGTCAACATCAGTCAACATCTTGGGGCGTTAGGAAGATGGATACAGTGAGAGAGCTAACTCGCTTCAGATCAGCAAACAGCTGTAACTTTAAGAAGAAAATCCATCAAGAACCGCAAAGGAAGAGGCAGAAAACGGCTATCACAGTGGTCTAATAATATCTTCCAAAACGGTATTTTTCCAATTTCCACATACAGTATCCCACCATCATGGTTCTGCTATAACCAGAGTCCAGACAATATTCTCTGAACAGTTATGATTAGAAAGGTTATCGCTACTGTAACATTTGATGCTGAGACACCAGGAATGGACTGATACTTTTGTTTTTTTGTAGTTTTTATGCCATTAGTGATTATTTGTTCATCAAGAAAGGCCAAAAATCAATATTATTAAAATACATTAGAGATAATGCTTCAACAGCAATGCTATAGCAGGAATCTGTCATTCATAACTAGGCTCTTCATCAGTAAGGGTAACTATAACTTAATATGCAAAATAAAAATAGGAGTGGTTAAATTAAATCTCTATGTGGGATTGACTGAGATTGATCATATCACAAAGCATAATTATTAATTATTGTTCTCCAGACTCTGTTTTAGGGTAATTTGTGACTGCCTTCTAACTTAGCCACTAGCTGTTAGCATAGCCTTAGCACATTTAATGTGTCAATGATCGGTCAAAAAAAAAATACAGATACCAATAGTTGTAAAAATGTGAAATATTGTCCATGACAATCATCTGTCTGTCCCTATGAGATACATGTCAAATCATTAAATATCATAATATGATAGGATGTTTGTTCTTAGGCTGCACGGTGACTGGGTGATTACCACTTTCGCTTTGCAGCTAGAAGATCCTCGGTTTGCGTCCCGTTCCTTGTATGTTCTCTCTGTACTTGTGTGGGTTTTCTCCGGTTTCCTCCCACAGTCTAAAAGCATGCTGAGGTTAATTGATAACTCTAGATTGTCCACAGGTGTGAATGTGAGTGGGTTGCCTTCGCCCTGAAGCTTGTTTTATGCTTGCTGCGTCCGTGCTGCTCTGTGTGGACAAATTCCATCATTTTAGCAGCCACGCCGCCTCACATGGCCCTTGTCAAGCGGAAAATTTCCGTGTCGTGCACCTCCATATTTTCTAACTACGTGGACTGAGACACGCGGAAAGCTGAAGACCAGGAGCTCCTAGCAGCAGAAGTTCAGAAGTACGTGTGTTTATATGATTCATCACACAGAGATCACCATGACAACCGGATTATTAACAATTCATGGTGTGACATTAAAACTAACTACTAGGGCTGGACCCATATATTCGGTCGTTAGTGGTATCCGAGTATTTATTTTGGATTCGGATCCCCCCCCGTCGGACGTTATGACCCGATCTGAATCTTCAGATATGCGTCATTACTTGGGGCTGACTATCTGGAGCCCAGAAATTGCTATTCGAGCCAGCCCTACTAACTCCTGAAATGCAGCTATTCGGTAAAATGCCATGTTGTAAATGGTGTAAACAATGGCAAACTTCTTCTACTCTAGTTTATTACTAGAGTTTATTACTAGAGTAGACTAGGTAGACGTGTGTTTGCAGTTCGCATGGAGTATAAAGTCACACACGGTCTCTCGAGCGGATTTCCAAGCATCTCATTTCCGCACGGTTCGTTCAGGCTGAAAGCATAACTCAGCCTTATGTCAGTTGGGATAGACTCCAGGCCCCCGGAACCCTAATAGGGATTAAGCGGTATATAGATTATTATTATTATTATTATTTATTATTATCCCACAAAGGGAAATTTGCAGTTTTCGAATATCCCCCCAATTGGAGGGGTCAGAGCGCAGGGTCAGCCATGGTACAGCGCCCCTGGAGCAGGAAGGGTTAAGGGCCTTACTCAAGGGCCTGACAGTGGCCACATCGGGGTTTGAACCTCTGACCTTCGGCGCAGTAGTCCAGACACTGAACCGTTGTGCCACCACTGCCCCATGAATGGAGGGTTAGATGATGGAGGGATGTTTGTTCTTGATATTGACGCTAATATATAGAACAAAGTACAGCATGTATAGCTAGCCGTTATTATGACCAAGATAAGAACTTTAAAGGTGGTGAAAAAAGCCTGAGACTCGTTGAGGAAGCTCAGCTACAGTTACACAGCGACGGCTGTCGATGGCTGACCACAGGTCTTCTCCTGCTTCTCATAGCACAGGTGCAGCAGTGAGCAGCAGCCCCCACCAGCACCACCAGCACCACCCCTCCACGTCCTCCTCCTCCTCCTCCGCCAACAACGTCTCCTCCATGTCCGCCGACCCGACCCTGACCGACACCGACGGCAGCCTGGAGACGGCCAGCACCGCCGCCGTCGCTGCTCCGGCCACCGGCCCCGTGGGCTGCTGCAGATGACTATCATCTACACCTCCTCCTGGTCCTGGTTCAGGTCCGGGCCACACCCCCCTTCCCCCGGTCACATCCTGGACCAGCAGCCCGACACCGGCTCCTGGTCCCACCGCCCCTGTATTTGCCTCCTCTCCGTGCTTGTCTTCAGTAGTGTAGCGTTTAGCCAGCTAGCTGTTTGAGAAACATTTCTGAAAGGACAGATCTTTTTTTCAATGACAGTTACGGTCTTCTTTTTTGTTGAAATTAGGATTTCTTTTTATTTGAGTCCTAGCTGTAATTTATTGTGGCATTTCTTAATTTTTTTCAGAAACCTAAGATGATAAGAGAATTTTTATGATTTCACTATGTTGCGGTTTGTTTTGACCGACAGTGAAAATTTAAAGAAATATCTGTAAAATGTTTTAATGTGATCTATTTTTCTGTTGAAAGTCATTTTGTTTCACTTGTAAGCTACTGCTTTTACAACTTGCCATATAAATGTAGATTGAGTTTGTACAGATTTTATGGTAGATGTAGTTTTATCTTCGATACAAGTTTGCAGTGAGCCATTGAAACCTAATTTAATTGACAAATGTATGGTCTTAGTACTCCCCTTATCTCTTTTATCTCCCATAATCTGGATATTGTTTTAAATTCGTACCACATATCCATGAGATCACTTAGATTTATTTGTAAAAAGCCTTTTCTTGTGAGTCACTACTACATCCTACATTGTAAAATTTAATGAAAGCTTTATCATTTCCTGATTCTTCACTTCACATTTTCAGTTGGATTTTCAAAATGCAGCGATTGATAGATTTTATCTTCGGCATTTCAGCCACAGGATTGATAATGGCACGGTTAGGTCCTGCAAGATACCTTCTCGATGACTGTCTTCTGTATTTTTAAGTGCTTTAAAGTACCTCTTATCTGCAACAGGCTGTGCGACGATATGGACCCAGATAGGTGGAATTGTTTCGGTAACGCTTCGGGACTTTAGAATGTTCCTCATCGTGCTTTGAAAGGTGTTTGTTGAGATGTAGAGTTGTGTGAGGTTGTGAAGTCGGTGACGGTGTAAGTAGAATGTGCTTCGGTCAAGTAGGGAATTGTGGTTTTTTTTGAGAACGCATGTGAACGTGTCGATGTTTGGTGTCTCGGAAGGGATAGCGATTCTGCAGCCTGATGGAACGGTGTGAAAAGATGTCTGCCTCCCACTCCCAGATCCCGTTATTAGTAATGTACTTTTGTGAATTTGGAAATCTGAAAGTGATTTTTTTTTTTTTTTTTTTTTTTTCTAAAACTTGGCCAAACACTACCGGACTTGCCTGCATTTGCGAATGAAGCTAAAAGAATTCTAGCAGCACAAACAACCAGAGTCAAGTTAATCTTACTGTATGCAATAATAGTGCCCTTCTTGAGTGTAGTAGGTTTTGTTTTGAAAGGAAAAGTGCCTGTTGTTTGTCATTCATTCCTGAGTATGTGGAAGGAAGTGTATCGATGATGTGTAGGCTTTTATGGCGTCCGGATAACAACAGTAGTTTTCATGTCAAAACAATAATGTATGATGGCGTTGTAGTTCTCACAAATGTATTGTATATTTTTCTACTTGTTTTGATTTTGAGCAGGAGACTGTAGTGTCTTGCAGGGTAAAGAAGGTGCTGATGTATGCGTTGAGGGGCTTAAGCATGCGTTTGAGTCATTTCAGAAGAAAAGGCAGGTTTATCAAGGTCTTTCATCAAAGTAAAAAGAAGTGTTTCTTTGCAGTGACAGCAACCAAATTATAGGTTAACAACAGTTTTTCAAAATCTTTCCTTTGAGTACTTATTTAATGTGACAATTGTAAGAGAGAAAAATGGAAGTTTTTAAGTTCAACTACTGGATCAAACTAAAGCAGCGAACTCTGCAACTGCATTAATGTCAGTATTTAGTGGCTTTGGATAAAGTTGGATAAAGACATTTGATGTTTTACTTATGAAGACACATCTGAGAGCCAAACAACCACAGTGTTGATATAACTTGTTTAACACTGGTGGTACTAACTGAAAAAAAAATGCCTAATCATAGTTATTACAACTTTAAACTCGTCATATTAGCTTATTTCCTGCAGCTAATCTGCCTGCTACAAAATGTTTGCTGCAATAAACCATGTCTGCAAGAGGCAGAGTTAATATGTGCTGTCTCTTGCATGGATCATGAGCAGATATTGTGGACGCTGACAGCAAAGGATTAAACGTCACAGTGCTAGGATTGTCTAATTGTGTAACACAACTGTTTGTCTAAAACCTGTCTTGGTTTTTGACATGGGTGTTTTTTTTTTATTTTTTTTTACAGAAGCTTAGAGCAAAGTGGCGAGTTTATCTTTAAGCTGTAGCATACACTGTTGCTCTGTGCTGTGATCTGCTTTGGCAACTTGTTGTCAGCCCAATATATCAAGTTAAACACAAATATTACTACTCATTCAATGATGTGAAGTGTTGCTACACTGTGGCTCCTCCTGTTTCAAGTTCTGGACTGGCACCAGCTATTTGTTGATCCAATACTAACTACTAACAAATAGCAAGTTTAAAATTAGGGATTTATTAAATCTGGTTGCTTCATTAAAATTTAAGAACTGTTTTGATAGCAAAAATTAAAGCAACAGATAAACTGATAGAAATCATGATATATTAAGCTTCTAATCCTATGTAAATATAGATATTACTTTGTTTTGTCTATATATGCATTTGTGTGTTGGATTAAGTTGGAAATATGTCATTACGCTAACCTAATTTGCCCATTCAGACTGTGTTATTTTATAGAATTTAATTCTTAAAACTTCTGAGTTTACATTACACGCATCTAGTCAGATTATCGACATTATTGCATTACCTCTTTAATTTTTCAGACTAAACGGGTTGTATATTGGCAAGCAAGCTGGCCGTGTCACTCTGCTACGTAATCACTAATAGCATACACAAACATTAGCTTTGTTACGACATAGTCAACACTTAACATGCAAATATAAGCAAGCAAATATTAAGTCAGTTAGTTAGCTTCACGGCCCTTAATATTTTATTTATTAGTAGACAAACACTGGCTTTGTCACTCAGCTACACAACTTTTAATAGTTAATATGTTCACAAGTAAATGTTACCATTGCCAGTTAACCACACAGCTGTTAATGGTAACAAGCAATTGTTAGATTTGTCACTGAACAGTTGGCACATATTATATGAAGAAACTAACATTAGTTCTATCAGTTAGTTACTCCACTGTTGATATTAAACATATTAACAAGCTGATGTTAGCTTTGTCACTGAGCGACGAAAGGTTTTTTTACAAGCAAACATTAGCTGCGTCATGTAGCTGTAAAACCCTTAATATTTTATATGCTAGCAAACACTAGCTTATCACTTAGCTGCACAACTGTTCACATTTAATATATTAGCGAGCACATGATGGTTTTCTCACTAAGCTTCACCACTGTTGGCATTTAATTTATTAACAAGCTGATGTTAGCTTTGCCAGTCAGCTAAACAGCTGTTAATATTTAACATATTAACAAGCTCATGTTAGCTTTGTCAGTTGCCTACACAACTGTTAATATTTAATATATTATCAAAGAAATGTTAGCTGTGACACTAACCTTTGAAACAGTTAGCATTAAGCAAGCAAATGTTGGCTGTTTCAGCTAGCTGTGCAGCCCTTAATATTTTATATATTAGCAGACAGACATTAGATTGTAACTTAGCTGCACAATATTTATTATACTAGCAAGCAAATCTTGGCTTTGTCAGTTAGTTACACAACTGGTAATGTTAAATATATTGAGAAGCTAACATTAACTTTTTCAGTTAGCTACACAATTGTCTTTGCATCAGAAGTAGTTCATGTGGTGCAACCTGTTTTCATTTTGTGATTTGTGAATTTCCACTTTGTAAACACATGTCACAAACAGCTGGTGCCACAAATCACCAGAATAAAAGGAGTGGTTTGGTAACAATTAAGCTTTAAGCTACAGAATTAGCAGCTGCGGAGCCAGAAAATATAGTACAAAACTAAAGTCAGCCTGCAATCACTTATTGTAGCTTCTAACAGCAAATAAATAAATTGCCGAGTGCTAAATGTGTCATAATACTAACCAAGACATAAGCAGTGTCACAATTTAAAAAAAAAACTGCATTAATAGGACGTTAAACAGTGATATGTGTCCATTTGTCATATTAGCTAAAAAAAAAAAAGTATCAGAAAACCGTTTGTTCTCTAAAGTGCTCTTAATTTTTTTAGCCCAACATTAGGGGCATTAATTGGAGTATTTTTTATTTTATTTTTCTTCTTAGGTTGTTGTTGCTTTATCATAATTATTATTACATCTCTCCAAACAATTTCAGTCTGATTTCAGTCGGCTTTGATGAACTACCTCACGCTGAATTTCTGCCAGTTCTTGCATATACTTAGTCGCCTGCAGAATTAGCTATCGAAGATGTGTGAATAACAGATTCCATTATTTATTTATTTGAAAGTGTACTATTTGTCAGTTTCAACAGACTTCTAGTTTTGTACATTATGTATACTTCACCTAGAAGTGAGAGAATTGTTATATGTATTTTTTTGGTTCTTTTTATTTTGTTTTCTTTTTAAACTAAATGTGCAATACCTTCAGTAAAACTGTGCTAGTAGTATGTGATGGGCCTAGCGTTTGTTAGCTGTCTCCTGAAGGTAAAGAAAATGTTTGGTACTGTCAATCCATGTTTTCCTTTTTTTAAATGAATAAGATCAGTTTTTATTTCCGTGACTTGTTTATAGTCAAATGTTACGTAATCGGTCTTGCCCACCAAACAAATCTGTCGGCCGGAGTTTGATGCAGAGACCCGAAGTTCTTTGACTCATGCGTGGCCGACAGATTTTTGATTTGGGATGTTAAGAAACACAAAAAAGGTGAGTAAATACCTACAAGAAATCATTATATGTATGGTGCTGGTTTGTAATGTTTGCTAGTGAATCCAGCCATGCAAGTAGTTTTAAGAATTCCTGGATCTGCGTGTCCCGAAAACCGCAACCAACAAAGAAGTGCACTACTAGAATACATGCACTGGGATCTGATGATGCCACCTCTTAAAAAAATGAAACAAAAAAAATAAAATTTAAAAAAAAAAACATGTACTGCAAATAAAAGAAATACACTTTGATTCCTGATTGTATGTCTTCATTTCATTGAGACAAATGTTTTGTGATCAGTTCTACTAAAAGATCTTGAAAGGACCTGAAGGCTCAGCTGAACCCACATCCCCTTAAATTGTTAATCTCAAGACTGATCTTGGATGATTTCATGAAGTTCATTTTTTTCAAATTCATTTAAAATAACAGTCTTGCAGCTGTATGCTCATAAATGCTTAAAGAAATCAAGTTTGCCACTGTCTCACATGTAATCTTTGTCACTTTTATTCCCATACATGGCCATTCATTACAATAGTGGAAATCCATAATAAATAAGCACCATAGATGATCAGCAGAGCAATAAGAAACATTTAGCCTTAGTCACGAGACATACAGAAGAGGAAACTATATGTCTGTTGGAATCAAAGAACCTGCTGTCAGTTCAGACTGTTATATTCAGAACTGTGAGTGACCAGTTCATAAAGTACAATTACCTTGTAAACCTGTGCAAAAGAATATAACATTGTCTTTTTGTTCTTTACAAAACAGTCACATTGTCTGGCTGAAAACACACTTACTTGTTATTATAATGCTCAGAGGGCCCTTTAAAAATTACAGTTACTTAGGACACCGCTGGACATCCTTCTCATTGGTGACAGTATGCTGAAAAAACATTTTCAACAGTATAACGACATGCAATTCTCACAAATATATGCAAGTCTTCATTTGGCTTAGAAACAAATAGAAATGACCCTAATCACACAACCAGAAAACCAAAGCTGCCAAAATGATAGCAAAGAAAAAGTAACTTAATAGATTAATATGACATTAAATGCACCAAAAATTATATTCATAATAATTAAAATGTCTGTTTTAATTTGCTTTATATTTACCTTTGTATTCCCATTTATTTAACTTTTTTTGTAATAATTTACTAATTTTTAAATTTGCTCATGTATATATTTATGTATTTGTGTACCATTAAAATTTTCTTTAAAAAAGACATACATTTTTAAATAAATTGGAAGGAAAGCAAAGGAATTCATTTAAAAAAGAAGTTTAAAAATTATGGAAAAGTAAATAAATAGGCAAATTAATTCAAAGGTCATTAAATACAGAAGCACCAGAAATTGCAATTCATATTTTATAAATTAATGAATATTTTTTATTATTATTTTTGGTGCATTTTAATCCATAATAATATATCTATACAGTCATTTATTCATTTGTTTTTGATTATGGCAGGTTTGGTCTTCCATACAACACAGCTGGAGCCAGAAATGTGGGTTTAATGGAGGATGTAATTAGAATTTTTTCTTCCCTCTGTTAATCATTTACATTTTTTTTTTTTTTTTTTAATAACAGGGCTGGTTTCGTCAACAACACATTACATTCACAACAAGGATACATTCTCAATGCAAAACTTCCATTCAATTCACAATTCACTTTCACAAGAATTGGCACCTTCTAGGGATTCATCAGCATCAGCAGTTTGTTCCATATCGCAAAAAAAAAAAAAAAATAATGCAGCCACCATGTGTACTATGGGCGAATAAATGCACTACATCTCTGAACAAGCAAGCAACACTACATTTTTCCAATTTAAAAACACTTCCCTGAAGGCACAACCAGGAAACTCCATTGTTTCTTTGAGGGCAGTGTTCAGCTTCATGTGCCAAAATCAACACGGCTTCCAGGCAGGCCATTCTGATGTGTAGTGAGCGAACAGCTGAGGCGGTCCAGCTTTGGTATTTACTGTGTACTGTAAATGAGCCACATGTCCTGTGTGCTAGGCAGCATGCGCAAAGATGAAAATGCTTGAAGAACTGTTTTCGTTGTCCCTGTTATAGTGTCTGTACATTAAAGGTATACTGACATCAGTGAGGATTGGAGAGAACCGAAGACTGCGGCTTTGCCATCAAATGGACTTGGAAACCACGAGGATGGTGACGATAGAGGCACTGGAAGGGCCTGAGGACAAAGGAGGATTTAGAGGCAGCTATGGCAGAAGACCCATCTGTTAATGCTTCAGTTTTGGAAAATCAAGTTTTCTTAAACCTGGCTGTTATGACATACAAATTGGATTCCACAGTAAAACATTTAGCAAAAAGAAAAATGCCTACAGTATAAATATGGAGGACGATAAATGCAAGTGGAGGAACCTCTGCTAAAGCTTCCGCTGTTAATAAAGAGTCAGTTCACCCAAATGACATAAAATACTTACAACTAGTGGATACTATTACTTTCTGTTGTCCAGGTTTGAAGATTACAGAGAAAAGTACACCAATGGGAGTTTGTCCATGACTACCGCTCAGTCTGAATTCCACGTCTGGTGCTCACAGCGTTAAAACCACATTCAAAAAATGACTATTTTACCTTTTGTATTTTCAAAGCCTGGACAAAAAGAAAATAACTTGCTAGCTTCCACTAAGGGCTGAACTGACCCTGCAGTGTAAGAAATTGCTTGACATTTTGGGAAGAAAAGTTAGCATAGAAGTGAGCTATGTTAGCTAAGAAGACTGACACCACTAAATATACTAAAGCTAGAGCCAGCTAGCTTGGGTTAACATGAAGACTGTAACCTCCTGTAAAAAAGCACATATTGTAGTTTTCAGTTTTTGTAAGTACTAAGCCAATGAGATATAACATGCTAATTAATTTTCTTTGGAGGTGATGGTGGGTATTTTTACCGTCATGCTGAGCTAGGCTAGCCTTTTCCTTCTCTTTGTGTTAAGCTAGGCTAACCAGTCGCAAGCTGTAGCTCCTTATTTGACCTACAGACATAAAAGTGGTATCAAATTTTTCATCCAACAGTTTTTAAGGAAGCAAATCAGCATATTTCCAAAAATGTCAAACTATTGCTTTGAGATAAATACCCCATAAAGATAAATATCAGTCAGGTGTCTGCATTCAACATTGACATTTCTAACAAGTCTTACAGTTTCAGCACAAAATCCATTCACTTAGTGTCCTTGTAAAGTAGTGGTTGAAGAAGTCAGTGCTCTCCATTATAGAGAATGTCAGGGAAATTACATTATGTTCCACTAGTCATGTTACAAGCACCTGAACTGTTTAAAATACTGCCTTCACAAGGATCATCACATCTTCTTAACGTTAACTTTCAAGCATGCGTAAGAAAGTCTAAACTGTTCATTGCTCAGTGGAGACCATCCTGGTAAGGATCACACACTCAGTACCAGTTTGACATTTAATTCCTTTAGAATTCCCTCAGTCATCTCTACATTTTCATTTCCTTCAAACTTGTCCTGAATGTGCACAAATGCGGTGTCTTTTATTTTCTTGTTCAGCTCTTCTTTTGAAGGAATGTCCTGATGCACTGAGGAGGACACGAGCCCTTAAAAGACAACCAGGCCCTGAAATATAAACCTGGACCACGGCTACGGTGTTGGCCCCAGACAGATGAGAGACCATGCTGTTTCAAATGTCACTAGTCCTCGCACCCAGGGCCAGATCCCCCAGTGTGGAAAAGAAATCCTCCATTTCCTTCTCCAGCAGCCGGTTGCGGTTCTCGGCATCCTCCCGTGCCCGCTCGGAGTTTCGTAGTTTGATCTCCAGCATACGTTGTTTCTTCCTCTCCTGCTCCATCTCTTGTTCCAAACGCTCCATCTGGGCACAGAGAGCAGCGCTGGACTCCTCCAGTCTGAAGGGAGGTAACACAATACAGACAAAAAAAACCCCATCAATGACATTTGTTGTTATTCTTTAGACAGAAATAAACCCTGCTGCCCTCACTGTCAGGTTTCTTTTTACAACCTCCTTAAGGAAGATGGTGGAGGAAGGAAGGAAACGCCATGTTTTGCAGCTAAAAAAACATTTTTGCTTCTAGCAGGTCATCTTTATAGGTTTAAAAACATCTGACAGCGGTGACTAACAGTTGTAGTACCAAGAAAGACATTAATGATCAGTTTACTTGCCTAGAAGACACAGTGTGCTAATACAGTTGTATATCTTCTGAGGCACTGCAGGAGCTTTATAAAGTGTGTTCTCTCAGCTTGAGACACATGCACATTTTCAGGTTTATATTTTTGCACCAGGGTTGTGTTTGCATCATTGTCTTTGCATGATATACAATTTTAAAACATGGCTTTTGTCTCCTGACGATCTCCTGGTTCCCGATTAGCACACTTGAAGACTTCCACCAACTATAGCTGCTGTTAAGACAAATGGTAGCTGGATTTTACTTCTTTTTGTTGCTCTTCACTCAAAATGCCTACCCTCTTAATTACATCCATGCATGTCCAGACCCAAGTCTGATCCAAAATATACAAGTGGACGACCCCAACAACCCCTTAAAGTATCAATGCAACAATCTTGGCAACAAAGATGACATGCATAACTCCATCTGTTGTCAGTTTGTAATGGCTAGTGAATATAACACTGCAAGTGAGGTGCTCAGAGCAGGCTGAGGCCTTTGACTTGCAGGGAGCCTTTTTACATTCATTTTAAGTTTTGGAACTTTGACAATGCATATCAGATTTCTGACATTATACAAATCTAGAAATTACAGCAAAATCTCAAAAACAATGGCATGTGCCTTTTAAATTTCTGAACACAAAGCCCATGTTTAGAAATGAGCATGCAAGATTTGAAATATGGGTTTTTACCAATCCTGAGAAGGTTTAACAAAAAGACTTTTTAGAAGTGCACCTTGTGAAATGTAGGATCTGGTGTTTTGGGAGCTTAGTCCATCTGAGGACTAAAATTATAGGTATATTTGATCTTATATATTATTCTATATTTGTAACTTCCCTCTCATTGTGACACTAAATCTATAAACATACCTTCAGTAGACATTATTGGACAACAAACACAAAGAGAAAATCAACATGCGTTTGGAAAAATTTAAAAGACCCTTCCCTATAGTCTTACTTTTGGATCCTGGCCTCATATGAAGTCTTCTGTTTTCTCAACTCTTCCTTCAGTCCCTCCACCAGGCTACTTAGTGTTAGGTTTGTCCCATCTCCATCTTCAGACATGATGATGGACGGCACCCCGGCAGCCATGGCCACGTTTCCATTCTCGCTGCAGACTGCACTGCTGCTGCACAGCTCCATGGCCTCACAACTGTCCTGCTCAGAGCTCGGCTCCGTCGTCATCCCTCCGTCCCTTCCTCTGTCAATATCTCTCTGGCCTTCCATCCACTCCCCCTTTTCTCCACCCTCTACCGCACCTCGACAGTTCTGATGTGGCGACGGCTCGCTTCCGGAGTCGGGGACGGAAATTTCACAGGAGGACGTGGACCACGGTGTGCTGGATACACTTGGAACGCTGCCCATGCTGGAGGAAGAGGTGACATTGTCATAGGTGGAGAGCCTCTGAGACGAGCCGGTGGAGTCGCGGTCACGAGCAGAACGCTCACCTGAAGATGTGCGCCGGTGTCCCCTCAAGGAGGACAAACCATTCATGAGCCAGTTACCTCCACTTCCACCTCCTCCACCACCCGAAGACACACTGGTTGCATCTGCCACTGAGCCGCCACCGCTGCTCTGCTTAGCCTGCTGCTGGGAACGAGGTGCTGAGGAGCTTTTGAATGAGTATTTCCAGGAAGGTATTGTCTTGGCTTGTTTGCTTGGGCTGACCACTGTCTCGCCCTTCCCTGATGGAGACCCAAGTTTTGGTCCTGTGTTTGGATTGGGGGTCTGGGTGGGAGTGACAGCTGCACACAGTTTGGCATCTAGCGACGACGCGCTGCTGTGCAGTTCTTGATCGGGGTTGGAGATGGGGCAGGTCTGCAGGTCCTCTTCAGAGATCCAAGCTCCCAAGCTGCGATGTTGGAGCTGATGCCCCTGGATCGGGAGCTCAGTTTGGGGTAGAGCCGGCCCTTCCTGGTCCCTCCCTGAGTACAAACGGTTGTGTTCCCTAATGAGGACAGTCATCAGGTGCTGGACCAGAGATGTACCTACACAATATGGACCACAGTCAGACAGGTTATCAAGGTATAGTGGTATTATTTCAGTTTGATCATGAACATACATGTTTTTATTAAATAGAGGTAGTCAGCAGTGACTTTCTAGAATGGATTCAGTCTTATCATCTGTCCACACCTTCCATGATAGTGACTGGGTCCTCCATCTTAGGTCGAAGGATATTTGGTCCAAATACTGTGGCGAGGTTCTGGACACTCATCTTGTTCTCATTACAATGGGACTGGACCTCATCAAGGAATCTACGAAGAGATGAAAAAGTGACTCAATTAAGGTAGAAACTGATGATCTCAATTAGAAAATGATATATAAAATACACAGTACAGCTATGGATATGTCAGTGATTTTGCTCATACCACTCTGCGTGTTTTTCAGATAGTTAAGTGTGAAAAGAGTACACATGAGGAAACGCACAGATAACAAGCGGACTTACTTGCATATGTACTTGAGGAGATTGTAGTTAGGTAGAGGTAGAGTGCTAACTTGCTTTTCAAGCTCCTGGACCCCCTGATATAAAGCAAATCATAGTACTTACTGTATGCACAGTAACACTTGGTAACAATACGGTACACATCTGGTCACAAAAGGTAAACTGCACAAACCTCCTCCTCATCTTTGGCCAAAAGCTGCGCACAGGTCAGGAAGTCTTCATATTTGGAGAAGGGGATCACTGGTTCAGGCAGCTCTCGGAGGTACAACTTCAGCAAGGATGCCACCGTGTGGACGTCTGTGTTACTGCAAATTAGTACATAAAGAAAGAAAAGAAACAGCATAATGAAATGAATCAGGAGTGTAAAGGTCAGAGCACCAGGATGTTTTGTCTCATTCTCTCCCCCCTACCTGTCAAACAAAGGCTTGTCCCCGCAGTCGAAGGCCTCCTGCAGCTCTTTGACGAGGTTGGCCTGTCCCGGCATCCTGAAGAGACCCTCCTCATCCAGACCCCTCTCTCTGATGAAGTCCACACACTGCTCCACCAGCAGAGGAGCCAGGCGGGGGCCAAACTTCTTCTCGTACTGCACCGTGTCCTCTAGACGCTGGCCAAAGATCCCTGGAGACAGAAGGAGAAAACACACCATGTAAGTGTCTTTGTTGGATGTATGGTTCATCTACTGAGGGCGCTGAGCTGTAGGGGGTCAATTCAGGAAAAACGGTTCATTTTCTTTTATGTAAATTAGAGCTGAACAGTTGATCAAAATATTATTGAAATGGAAATATGTCCAAGTGCAAGTTTTCCAAGTTTTTTTTTGTAAAAGTAAAATGTGCCACAAAATACACATCACAGATCATACTCCACAGACATAAAGAAACTTTTTTTTGATACGGACTACCACAAAAATGACAGTCATTTTAATATATATTTTTATATATTTATATATTGTTGAAAAGAAATACAATTAAATAAAAAAAATAAATACACCATGACTCATATCACATATCAGCTAAGTTAACTGCAATATGATTTTTTCCACATATTGTTCAGCTCTTATGTAAAAGTTGAATGTGTTGGAGTCAAACCAGTATTATACTAATCTTATTTTACTGGGAACATCTGGAATAAGAGTCACTAAGCAACTGTTTTATGTTCCTGCTCAGTTTTTCATATTCAGTACCTCCAATAACAGCATCACACAAGAAACTGTTTCAATCTGTGAGGATTATAGCAGGTAGAAGCTGTTTGTGCAAAATTTACACGATAACAAGGTGTTAGGCTGTTCCACATTCCCACATGGACTCTCCTGGAAGGTTTTGAATGAATAATCAATGAATAAAACAAACTAAACATAACACTCGGACACCATTTTAAAACACTGGAAAACGACAACCTAAAAGCTCTAAACTGCACCTGTAAAGGTAAAACGAGGTCAATCGTCTGGTTCCTGATCCTAGTTACCTGCTGACTGGCTGCAGCAGTCACAGTTTGCTGATAGCTCGCAGTAATCGTAGTAATTCACCGAGCAGGAGCTGCACAGCAGCAGAGAGCGTCTCTCATACATGTCCAAACCACATTTCACCAACTTCATCCATCCCGGTTCAGGCATTGACAGCAGCCGGTAGATTAATCCCGCATTCACAAACACAGACGAGCTCCGGGTGGAGAAAGGACGGAGCACTTTGGGCTCCGAGCAGATAGATGTGACGGGGGTCAGTCTGCTGTGACCGCGGCTTGGCTGTTAACGACAGGTCCAGAAGTTGGCGACAGATCTATTCCTGACCGACAACCGAGAGACACACACCTCCGGTCTGTGAATCCGAGAGGGAGGCTGGAAATACGACCGAGCCGGAGTGAGGTAACCGAGAGGATAACGGATCGCCATCATTTAGTTTATTTACAGTAGGTACACTTTCTGAATCACTGGCATTGTCATAAACAGTTTAAACCGACAGTACACATTAACTTGTAAAATCCCCAGCGGCATAAATCCGCCAGTTTCCAGGGTTATGCATTGAATAGCAATAACGAAGAAGGAAATGTTAGCTAAAAGGCTGTTCTCTCTAGGCTAACACCAGTTTAAGTAGCTAACAAAATTAGTAAGTGAATATTGATATGCTCAAGGTGTAGCATTTGTTCTTTACGGACATTATTAACTGTGGACTCTTTGGTAAAAAAAAAAAAAAAAAAAAAAAAACCCAAAAAACGCCTTTATGTCTATCTCCTGTTTAGTAGAACTTATTTCAGAAATGTAGTGTTACATTTTAAGTTTACAAAACAAGAAGTTAGCTGCTAATAAAAGACAACAAGCTAACAATTAATTCGGTGTGGGCTAATCACTGATATTGAAGTCATATTGTTAAGGGAAATTGTATAACTCTTAGTAATTTATGAAGTTATTATAATTGTATTGTTTTTAGGGCCTGAATTCACTGCAACTCATACTGTAGTTAGCAACACTGTTAGCATTGATTTGCTAAGGCTATGCTAGCCCCACAGTTGGAAGGAACCAAACAGCCTAAACAGAGGGGGGCGTGTGTATACTAGTAAGACGTAAATATTAATATAAAGATACAGAAAACAGCATTAGGCTTGTAAATTTTATTATTAAAATATGCACTGTGAAATGGGATGTCATCCATTGTTAAAAAAAGTAATAATTACAGGAACAGCACCCCTCCAAATTGTATGGAAATAAAGCCTTTGACTACAGGGGTGTTAGTAAGGTGGCTAAGGACTTTAACATACAGCATGAAAAGTATGTTACTGATCAAGGATATTTAGAAGTCCTGTACCAGAACAAATGTTATTGTATTTTTGTAAAGATTTTAAACAAACTACGTTTCAACATCATCATGGCAGGAAATAAGACTGAAACTAAGTTAAGCTAAAGCTAACTAATCAATTATTGTGGTTAACATTGCTACAGTACAGGAACTCTGTCATTAAATCCCTGTGACCTCAAGCAGTTTCAGGGTGTATTTTGTTCCTGTCACATTCTTACTCACTGTGAAATCATTTTTCACTGTAATAAAAAAATCCTGCACCTCTAGAAAACAAACTATAAATAGAGAGAACGCAAAAAAAAATATGATTTCTAATGCCAAAAATCAGTAAAAAAAAAAAAAAAACTAACAAAAGTTTAATTTCTCTCATTATTTATTTTACAAAAACTGATAAACCTGAAATGAACATATGCAGCATTTTTAAATGCACTTAGGTGTTACCAGTATTGTGAAAACAATGGTGATTCTACATATTATCGATATTTTACTGCTTCCATTTTAATTATTTTTCTGTCCTTGTATCCTGTCTGCTCTGTGTAAACGGCCTGCAGTTCAGCCCAGTTCAGTCCCTGAATTTTTGTCACATGACTGTTGGTTTGCAGCTAAGTCAAACATGGATTCTCAGTTTCTTCCAAGGAGTGCAGAATTTTGGAGTGTGGTTTTGGGTTCAGTGGGTAACACAACATGTCTAAAAAAATTCCTTTCGTTGCTCAATAAATATGAGTTGTTGGCAACATTTCACACTCATGTAGCTAGCACTGACATCTCCTTGCTAGTTGTGTACGACACAAAAAAACAAGACAGTTTATGTATGAAAATATTGATAAAGAAATGAATGGTCATTTAAATAATGGCTTATTTACCTTTTCTTTTTATCAGGTTAAATAGCCAACATTTGCAAGTTATAGTGCCTCAAATCTGAAAATTTACTGCCTGCTTCGGTTTTAAGCCACTGGTCATTTTTCATGCCAAATAAGCACAAATTAGGTAGAATTTATTTTAATCTGAAATCCACGCAATTTGACACTTGTTCATGACAGAAAATAAGACGTGCAAACACTAATAAATCATAAAAGCATAGGGACATCATTAGTAGCAGTGAGCAGCAGAGCTTAAACCTGACTGTTTCAAAATGAAGATTAAAGTTAGACTAATGATGTCATACTCTAATATCACTGGTGTGTTATTCTACATTTATCCCCCTATTAATATAGTGCTCCTTTGTAACCCAACACCTTGCTGTTCAGCTGCTCCTTATGTTGGAGTTCACAGCCAGACAGGCCCGGTTATATTTCTGGCCTCCTGTCAAGTACACTAGTTAGACATGCTGAGCAGAGAAGACAGGGTGAGAATAAACCACAGCTTCACTGCTATACAAAAAGAAGTGAAGAGGCTTGGTAAATGAAGAAAAAATACACTTTTAATAAAAATAATAATTATTATTCTTATTTTTACTGTATTAAAGTTATTACTCAGTGTCAACAGGTACCAACACAGGCAGAAAAATAGAAATTCCCTGTCCTCTGTTTCTGAATTTACACCAACAGTTTGCTGGAATAGATTGACTGCAAACTCTGATCACATTTCTGCAGTCAGGTAGAGTTGTTCGATACCGGGAATAGAACAGCAGGGTGAGAATTAACTGCAGGCTACAGAAATGAGACACAGTAGGTGGAGGCGATACTTTGCATGACTGGGCAGAAGTTTGTAACTTATACAGTAGACTACAGATGGAGCAGAGATGGGGACTCCAGTCTTTTCCTATTTCAGCAGCGAGATCTTGTTTCAGATATTGTTGGGAGGGCTCTGGAGCCTTCAGGGCAGAAAGGAAATGAAGACTTCCCGGCTTAGGAAGGCATGCTTTCAGATGTTATTGACAAAGAAATCTGAATAAAATATCCTCAGAACTGCTGGTTTCTGCCTTGTACATAAAAATGCTGAATAAAATCTGTGTTTATCTGTTTTGTGTGTATACAATTTTTAATTGTGCCCATTGCTGTGCAGTTAAAGGTTTGGCTTTACCTCCTCCAAACGGTGCCCAGATGACCCGTCGTATGGCCTTGACCCAGTCATCCATGTCAGTCTGGGAGTTTGCCATGAGCAGGAAGGATTCATGGCTGATGGGGGCCCGGTCCTTATCTCCTGTTCCACCTGTAGAGACAAACAAGGGCAGAAAAGGAGAGCATGGGTGAGTACAGCACAGACTGGGTTTTACCATAGAATTAACCCAGTGTGACCTCAGTGTATCCTCAGGGATAGATTTTGTCTGGAAATGTTTGTCTTTCTGGGAAACTCAGATGGATCTTAAACTAATTTTCACTACCTAATACATGATTTCTTTTTTTCCTCACTCTACCTATCTTACACTACTTAAAAACTCCTCAATTCCATGAGCACATAGACTGAGATAGTTGCTGTTGCTTTTGTTGGTGTATTGTACGTTGTTGATGGCAATATTTAAAAAGAGAGAACTAACAAAGGGGGGCAAAAAGAAATGGCATTTATTGTTTTTTTTTTCACTGCCTCTAGGGTGGTTCCTGTTGTTGGAACAAAGGTGTGAGTTCCTGTAGTGGAAAATAAATAAACCTGGGATTATAGTGGTGGTAGATTGTTTTATTTTTTTTTTCAGAGAAAACAAGAAAAAACAGCATGTTTTATGTTAAGATAGTTCAGAAAAGCATGACTAACTGTGTAACAGGCTGGTCCTCTGAAAAATGTTTAATAATGAGCTTTTTTCTTTTTCTGGTGTGTTTCTGGCTGCATGAATCCCATTAGTGTTTCAAAGTGTTAGTCTCTGTAATTTTAACTAAGGCTTGTGGTTTTAGCACATTCTGCTACTTGCAGGGTGTCCATAAATCCTTAAAAACTCATTTATGCAAACCGAGGGCCTTAATTATCCTGAAAGATGACTCTTAACTCCAAAACTCCATCATTTGATCTTTAGGTCTTGAAAAAGGTCTTTGTTGATGACATGTGGCATAGGTTGTTTGATTTTGGTGAGACTTTAATGACTCCAGTGTGAAACTGCTCAGTAGGACAACATTAGGAAACAAGAAAAGCACTCTGAGAGTGCAGTACTCAGTCGTATCATTTCCCACAGCTGAAATCTTAAAAAAATTTGTGGCAGAAATCAGGACACTATAGTATGTGCCCATTTAATATAGATGTACTCACAAACGAAATGACCTTGCGCTGAGCACAGGCGGGTGTTATGCATGTGTACGTTATGTACAGATACCGAATCACATGACTTAAATATGTAGTGGGCGGGAACTGATGGGGCTCGGAAACATCCCCACAATTTAATCAATTGTTCCTTGTATCATTTCCAACAGATAAGTCCCGATAAGTCGATTTGTAGTACGATCTCAATCATGTGATCGTCAGCAAGCAGCCGACGTAGTGTTCACTTGTTGTCATAGTTACAGTGACGCAGTGTCGCTATTTGGCAATGATACAGAAATCTAAAACAAATCTGTGGATCCAGATTATGAGCTGCATCACTGCCAAAATCTAATGAGTTGGTCCTTGTGTCATTTCTGACCTTTCCTGAAAATTTCACCTAAATTCGTTGGTACGTTTTGAGTAATGTTGCACACAGACAGACAGACAAACAATCCAACGCCGATCATCACATAACGCCGCCATTCCTTCGCGGAGTAAAAAAGATCCATAAAATTTTCATTAATCCAACAAAAGGAAAGGATGCAGTATTGAAAATCTTTTTTTTCCCGTTCATTTTGTTTAGTTGTGTGGCTAAAGCTTCATGTGAGAATGTAGCTTACAATACTACCAGCTAAATAAGTTGTGGTAACTACCGTTAGAACAAAGGCAGTCCGCTAATTTCACCGTTATGGATGAGGTGGTGATGGATCAACAGCAGTTTTGAACTAAAATATGTTCCTACATTAGCAGCCAAGAGTCACTGCTGTTGGTGTTTTAAAAGAAACAGGCTTCATTGTTTCTCATTTTGTTAAAATATGGTCTTCAATTTCAACAAAATGGTTTCAAAAATTCTTAAATGTAACATCCCTGAACCTGAAAGTCACCCGTACTTAAAAGACACACAACAAGCAACCGTGTATTTAAATATTGAAAGTAGAAATTGCGTCATATAGTCAAATTGGAAAAGCTTTGACTTGTCCAGCTATAATATTCATAAATTAAACTTTTAATTGTTGTATAGTAGATGATTAATGTGTTTCCTCTGGGATTGACACCAGGTGAAAATCAATGTGCTGAGAGAGTTTCAAACCACTAGATGGCACTGCTGCTCTATTTAACACTTCTTTTTTGCTGCTCCAGAGCTACTTTTAGTGAGCGCAGATGTAGAATGTGCTTCAGTTTCAACAATTTTTTACATCATTAACATTAGAAAAGCTCACAGCTGGCTGCCAGTGTGTGAAATAAAATGTGAGCAATGTTAATGTGAGATTAGAAAGCTGATACCTGTATTTTCGCACGGCAAAATAGTGCGAAACATAATCAGCTGCTACGTTAAAAAACACAATAGACAGCACATATATCCTGTTATCTCTGCATCATATTGATTTCTTGGAATAAATATCTGAGTAATTTGAAGAATATGTTGCGGGTTTAGCTGAGCCATGAGCGTTGGATGGTGTTGTTGCCACAGTCACAGTCATTTAGCTGTGAGAAGGGAAACCAAATATAAACAGTGGCGCTATAAAGCTAAGTGCCATTGTCACCCAGCTTTTCAAACTCACACTATAATGATGAACAACACACTTGCAGCCTGTCCTCACATGTGCCCCGCTGTCTGGGAATACTGAATGAGGATTGTACAGTTATTGTATATTTTTCTCTTTTTATTCAACACATGAACGAGGGAGTTTGCATGAATTTGTACATCACAATACAAAGGAGTCCTTTAATTTGCCAGCAGAAAAAGAGGCAAATCGAGAGGGTGATAAAAATAGAGAGGAGACTTGGATATTAAGGAGCTTTGAGGCATGCAATACTTCTTCTTGAGTAAATCACGCCCTGATAACACACACACACACACACACACACACACACACACACACACACACACACAGGGAGCCACTTAAAATCAATGCGATCAGAACCATTGGAACATCCAAGCCCAGACTGAGAGGAGCTACAAAGATCCCTTTTGGAGGCAATTAAGATAACACTGACTGCAGGGTTTTCAGAGATACACGTTTAACTGAGTTTTCCTCTCTCAGTCCCTGTGATGAATTCGATTTCAGTTCCTCCACAGGACCATCAGACGGAGGCTGACATTTGAGCCAGCGAGGAGGTTGAATGTTTACAGCACATGCACGTAAAACCGCTGCGTTATGAGTGTCTGCGTTCACTGATGATATACCCTGGAGGAATAGCGCTTCGGTTCTTAAATGTCAGACGCCTTGCAGACGCTGTTGAATGGGCGATAAGGACAGGAAAGGAAGAGGAGGAGAGGGAGTTTTTTTTTTTAAAGTGCAGAAGAAGAATCATTTCCTTGCTGATGTCACAGTTTGAACTTATTGAGCTGTCAGAATGGGATGAGATACCTGCAGTCAGCATGAGAGAGAAGTCAGCTGAGGTAATGCACCTCTGAACATGTTTGAGGTTCTGAAGCATTAGCAGTTGGCAGTCTGCTTTATTTTCACCTCCACTTTTTCCTGTTTGCAATTAGCAGATTTAGTGCAGAAGTTTTTGGGGCCTTGTCATGGATGTGTATTTCAGCAAAAAACAACCAATTGTGTTGATTGCATGCAGCAACTATGAAGTTGGGGTGTTGTCCTATGCACATTACCAGCTGTTTTCAAGTTATTTAAAACAAGAAAAGCACTCAGTGAGTGTAGTACTCCGCCGAGGCTGCTCAGTTGTTGTATCATTTCCGACGGCTGAAATCTTGAAAAAATTTGTGAAAGAAATTACGGCACTATAGAATGTGTCCATTTAATATAGATGTACTCACAAACAAAATGACCTTACGCTGAGCACAGCCGGGTGTTATGCATGTGTATGTTATGTATGAATACCTAATCGCATGACCTAAATATGTAGCGGGTGGCGGGAATTGATGGGACTCGGAAACACCCCCACAATTTAATCAATTGTTCCTTGTATCATTTCCAACAGATAAGTCTCAATAAGTCCACAGGGATCTTTTTGTGACATTTACTGACCATTAACAGCTAACTTAACGTAAGCCCCATCATCAGATGTTGCTCTGAAGGAAACCAGCTTATTCCTGAATTTTTACCAGTTGTTAATGCTAATAAGAACTCACAACACTTTTAGAGCATTTGGAGCTCAGTGTGGTGATTGTAGCCGTTGCTATCTTGGCAGTGCCTGATTCTTTCTTGCAACAGGCTAATTAACAAATGAGCAAAGAAGTGGCGCATGAGTCGACCTGAGGCAGGGCATGCAAACATCTCTGGATCATGGACTGTCCTGTGGTGGCACCCAAGTGTTCCCTAAAATGGCCACATCCTTACTTATTCATCATTTTGGATATTTGAGAAACTGCAGTTTTTGGCAACTTTTGTTGACTTCACTTTCTTTTTTTGTTTGGCTAACATGTCCTAGGCTAGAGATCGACTCCCTGTAAAAGCAAAAACAATATACTAGTCTTCCTACATTACTATAGGTATGCATTTTCACTTTGTAACCGCTTGTACCACACAATATGAAAAAGTAATAGCATAAGATTGTCAGATGTTTCATGCACACAATAAGATCCTGATTCAGCACAGAAAGAAATCAACTCCAATGTAACTTCAGAAAAAAGCTCAAGGAACATTAGCTAGCTTTGACGATTGCCCTTTTGCTTTCTAGTAGCTACCACACTCAGGTAGCAACTTCATGCTGTGTAATTAGCCGAATATCCTGTGAACAACTTTTGTAGCTGAGAAAAAAACACCCAAAACTACTTGTTTAAACTAACAGAGGACTGTTTGTTCTTTTACATTTGCAGCTACTGCCTACAACAGGTGGTTAGCTTATCATAAAGGCTGGAAGCAGGTGGAAACAACTAGCCTCACTCTGTCCTGCCATTAATACACAACATTTCACATTACAAGACTGAACTTTCGCAAGTACACTTAAGCACTACTGGCCCAGCAAACTGTCACAGAGGTTGTGCTGTGCACTGCTTGGTGCGTTGGTGTGCTGTGCCCTTCAGGCTAAGTCCTTTATAAATAATGTTCCTGATTATTGGGTTCTGTGAAGTGGTTGGGGATTAACTTTATAAGACGTCTGTGCTGCTTAATATTGGCATCTATGAGAGAGAGAGCAGTTTGTAGTTAAACAAACAATAGTACTATAGATTACAGCACAGGTTCTGCTACTTAGAACCTATAGTGTGCAGTAGAATCTGTTATTTTGAACAAGTTGCATGACAAACTATTGCATGTAGTTGTAGCGGTGTCTAGCTGGAATTAGTTTTGCAGGACACTGAGGTTAATGTCGTACTAAAAGCTGTGCAAGGAACAACGAAAAGTGTATGGAAGAGTCAGACGTCATAAAAAATATTAGTAAACAAAAAGAAATATACGTCAGCACAGACTCTCATGACCTTGCAGCAACAGTGCAGTGTTGAGTTGTCTATCCTCATGTTTTCCATCCAGCATGCACTACTGTGGACACAACAAGCTCCCACTACAATATTTCTACTGTAATTGTGTCACGCATAGCAGTGTACAGCGAGGCTCAGCTGTACTGTACCAGAATCTGTGTGTTAGTGACTGCCAAGAGGCATTCATTTGCATATAATGATATACAACTGTGAGCACTGACAGAAGCCAGCATGCTGCAATGTATCTCTGAATAAACTGGGACATAATTAAGTTGTTAGACGAGAACTAGCAAAGACAATCCTTGACTTGTCTGTAGAATCTACTCATATATTCACAGATTTTGGAAAAGTAGGTGGCAACTAGCAAAACTCACTTTGCAGCAGAACTTTGCACCCAATCACTCTGTTGTCTGTCTTGTGGCAAAGAAGATTTGAAAAAACATTGTCCTTAACAGCACATGTAGTAAAATGTGTAAGAGTCAGGAGCAGGACAAGAGTCAGTGCAATAAATCAGTGCAGAAAAAGCCATGAATAAGAGTTTGTTCTAAACGTACTGTAAATCTGAGGTTTCTACAGTCTCAAAGCTACTCAGACGCTCCACCTTTACTACACTTGTAAAAAATCTCCAGCATCTGTTTCCCGTTACCTTGGAGATGTTGTTTCTTCAGTCTGTCCGGCTTGCAGCAGACCGGCCCCATGTCTGAGTGAGCGGCGCAGGCTGGAGCAGCGACTGGCTCTGGCCTAAAGCTGCAGCATGAAGAAGCGGCTCAGTACGCAGGTAGCACCGACGGCCAGAACCTGCCAGTGAGGCATGCTCGGTGCCAGCGGAAACTAAACCCGTCAAACGAGCCCCGCTTCTTGCTCCTCACGCGTTTATTCTGTCCTTTCATTCACTCTTTTCTTCCTGTCCCTCTCATTCAGCCGTGTGGACAGCAGGTCCGTTCCCTCAGCCCCCTGGGGAGAAGCAAATCCCTGAGGAGGAGTGTAACAAGGCTCTCTCTCTCTTCCTCTCTGTCCCTCCCTCTCTCTCTCTCTGAGTGTAACAGGGAGATGGGCTGTCCTCCAGTCTTGGTCAAACAAACTCATATACACACACACACAGGGAAAACAGACAATGCCAATCAAGCTCTGCGCTCAGACTCAGGCGATCCAGACTTTGATTCTTTTTGAAGACACGATTTAGGCTGATATGGGCCAGTATAAATAGAATAATCAGAGACTTTTTATATTTATAAAATGTGATTCAACAGGTAGGCCGTTTCTAAAAACTTTGCTGACAATTAAAAGATCTGCAGTTCACAGGAGATGTGAATGTTACGTCATCTTTCTATTTCTTAGTAAAAGACAAGCCTTTAGTCAATATACGCCACAACAAGAGTCTATTTGCTACATTTGTGTTAAAACGTTTCTCTTCAAAAATCCAAAATGGTCCATGGTAGTCACAAATTAACTCCGCCAAGGCTGCTCAGTTGTTGTATGATTTCCGACGAATAAGTCCGCAGCGGTGGATTTGTAGTAGAATCACAATCATGTGATCGTCAGCAGGCAGCTGATGTAGCGTTCACTTGTCACAGTTATAGTGACACCGTGCTGCTGTCTGGCAATGATACAGAAATCTTTAACAAGTCTGTGGATCTAGACTATAAGCTGCATCACTGCCAAAATCTAATCAGATGGTCTTTGTGTCATTTCTGACCTTTCCTGAAAGTTTCATCCAAATCTGTTTTTTCGTTTTTGAGTAATGTGCACAGACAAACAGACCGACAAACGTTTGCCGATCGTCACATAACTCCGCTGCCTTTCTTGGCTGCAGCATGAAGCCTTGGTGGAGTAACAATAATATGGGGAGAATTCAGCCAAGCATATTAGAACTGAAAGCCGATTCTGAAAAAGAATAAGGATGGCAGGGAAGCGGCTAGCTGGGCTCTGTTGAACGTGGCAAAAATAAAGTGCCTACCATTACCTTTGGAATATTATTAACACGTTGTATCTTATTTGTGAAATTTGCACATGAGCTGAAAAGCTGCTGCTGACTATTAGCCTCTGTGCATATTTTTGAAGCCTTGTGTTCAAGGCTATGCTGATCAATTGCTAGCTCTAGCTTCATATTTAGCGTACAGAAGTCAATCTTCTCCTTTAATTCTGGGGAAGAAAGTAAATAAGTATATTTTCTAAATGCCAAACCATTTTTACTTATTCCATGGATGCATTGAGACTTTAGTGGCTTATTTTAAACTATAAATACATTAGTAGCACACTGGTAACATGTAACAACAATGGCCTTGCTGCTGCTTTAAAAACGAACAAATGTACACTACCTTTCAAAAGTTTGGGGTCACCCAGACAGTTCTATGTTTTCCATGAAAACTCACACTTTTATTCATGTGCTAACATAATTGTAGAAAGGTTTTCTAATCATCAATTAGCCTTTCAACACCATTAGCTAACACAATTTAGCATTGGAACACAGGAGTGATGGTTGCTGGAAATGTTCCTCTGTACCTCTATGTAGATATTCCATTAAAAATCAATCGTTTCCAACTAGAATAGTCATTTACCACATTAACAATGTCTAGACTGTATTTCTGATTCATTTAATGTTATCTTCATTGAAAAAAATGCTTTTCTTTCAAAAATAATCACATTTCTAAGTGACCCCAAACTTTTGAATGGTAGTGTATGTATTTGTCTACGGTGGATGGTTAGCGTTAATTCACAGTTCATATGTTGAACATCAGTGTATAATAGCACAGATACAGCTGCAGATGCTGATGCGAGTGGATACAACACAGCCAAAGTATGTGTAAATAAAGTTCCGTGTGCACAGATATGTGTTCAGAAGTTTTATTTTAATGTTCCGATGAGATATGTCAGTTGCAACGTGTACTTATCTAAAAACGGCTGCGTTGTGGTGTCCACATCCTCATATGTGGTGCTGTTGTTGAGGCATTTTTTCGTGCGACAAAGATAATTATGAATATCCATAATTATGAGGCCGTGTTACACCCAAGTAATGTCTGAAATGTATCAACAGCTGTCTGCCCTTATCTCCCAGTGAGTGTTCTTTGTAGGAAACACAATACGGTGGTTTGGTTGAGTGAGGGGATAATCATCTTACATTATTAACGTTTCTGCAGTTGTGTTACTGTAACAGAGGTCAAAGGCTAAAGTTAGACATGTGTTTTTCTGCTCCAGGTCAGGAAACAGGACTTTGAACTATGATGTGGGTTTGTTGTTGCTTCTTGATAAAATATCCTTTTTCTTCACACACTGAATAATCCTGTGTGTGTTTTTCATGCATGGATAGAGCGCTGCCTAAACGACTGTCCCACAAAAACAAATTGGCAGAAACTGTCACATTTGCACAGACACAAGTGTGTATGGTGTTTGTGCGTCTTGTGTGTGTGTGTGTGTGTGTGTGTGTGTGTGTGTGTGTGTGTGTGTGTGTGTGTGTGTGTGTGTGTGTGTGTGTGTGTGTGTGTGTGTGTGTGTGTGTGTGTGTGTGTGTGTGTGTGTGTGTGTGTGTGTGTGTGTGTGTGTGTGTGTGCGCACGCGCTGCTTTCCAGGTGGCTTATAATTGCTTCACACTACCACAACAGAGAGCTTATAGCCTTGAGTCAGCCATTAAATACAAAGAAAATTTAAAAATATCCAATTATTTGCCCATTTCCTCCACGCCTACAGGCTTTCAGAGAAGCTCAGTTCAGACTGAGGCACATGACTGTTGAATCGGCTTTGTTTGGGTGCACTGCTCGCTCTGTCTGCACTACATACTGATAAAGAAAAAGCATGGTGGGAGTCCGATTTTTAATTACATGGACGCTGAACTAATGATGTTGTTTTAGTCAAATCAGAACAGGAATTGTGGCACAAGGAAGTGTACACAAAGAGATTATAATGCTGGATATGACCTTGAGATTGTTCAGTCATATGACATAAACTGAGTAATTTATTTCACATTTTTACCCACTGGACACCATTCAAACACTACTTATATTATGATGCTTGCATGAGAGTCAACATCTTGCCACTCTTATCTTTCTTGCATCTACCCTTTGCAACAGGGTTTCCTACTCCATATCTCCACAATAAGCATGACCAATGGGTTTACCCTGCAGCTGGACACACACAGTCCCACCAAAACAAAGTCTGTCAGTCAATGACACGACCCAGATGAACAACCAAGGTCCCTGTGCTCCTTTGAAGGACAAGGCTACTATTACAGCAGACAAAGGAGTGCTGAAAGTGAGAGGCAGTAGCTGATTTATCAGCACTGATAGAAAAATCCCCCACCTTCATGTCTGGGTTGGCCTGACCTCGTATCCGTCTGGAAGTCCTAATCAGCTCAGTCTTGCCTCTTAGCTGTGCGGTTTTCTACCATTAGCATTAGTGGCACTACTGCTCATAACTCCCTGTTGCAGGCAAATGAGTGTGTTATACCTAAAATGTGCTTTTGTACCTTTCTGTTGGAAAAATTTCCAGTTTTCTCGCAAGAAATAAAAGCTTAACCTAATATCATTATGCCAGAATTTTACTAAAATGTCAGCATTTTAAGGGCTGCACAGTGGCTTGTTGGTTAGCACTTTCGCCTTGCAGCTAGAAGATACTTGGTTCGCATCCCCACCTTCCTGGGATCTTTCTGCATGGAGTTTGCATGTTCTCCCTGTGCATGCATGGATTTTCTCCAGGTACTCTGGCTTCCTCCCACAGTCCAAAAACATGCTGAAGTTAATTAATAACTCTAAATTGTCAATAGTTGTGAATGTGAGTGTAATTGTTTGTCTCTATATGTAGCCCTGTGATAGACTGGTGACCTGTCCAGGTGTTCTCTGCCTTCACCATAAGTCAACTGGGATAGACTCCAGCCCTCCGCGATCCTAATGAGGATTAAGCAGTGTATAGATAATGGATGGATGGATGGATGTCATAATTTTAATTACATTTTTGTAATTAAAGACATTGTCATGGTGGGATGGAATTAGCGCTGCAACCAGTTATGTTAGTGGTGTCTTGTTTGGTCTATAAAACAAGAGAAAATAGTGAACAAGAAAAGCACTCAGAGAGCACAGTACTCCGCCAAGGCTGCTCAGTCTTTGTATCATTTCCGATGATGAAATATTTTATAAAAAATGACCTTCCGCTGAGCACAGGTGTGTGTTATGCATATGTACGTTATGTACGGATACCGAATCGCATGACCTAAATATGTAGTGGCCACCGTTAGTTGATGGGACTTGGAAACACCCCCACAATTTAATCAATTGTTCATTGTATCGCAATCATGTGGCTGCCAGTAGGCAGCTGGTAGTGTTCACTTGTTGTCATAGTTATGATGATGCAGTTACCTCGCAATGGGAAATCCTTAACAAATCCGTGGATCCAGACTATAAGCCGCATCAGTGCCAAAATGTAACGAGGTGGTTCTTGTGTCATTTCTGGCTTTCTCTTAAAATTTTATCCAAATCCGTTATTCCGTTGTTGAGTAATTTTGCTCACAGACACACGGATTCACAGACGGAAGGACAAACCTACACCAATCGTCACATAACTCCACCGGAGTAAAAATGACTGACGGTGTGTATGACAAACCGTTACTATGATTTACTGTAATATGAGACCGAGGAAAGTACTACTCATATTCGAAAACCTGTAAGCGTCTAATTTTTGGCAATAAAAATTGAACTAATACTGAGTTGATGAAGATTGCTTTTTAAGTAATTACCTACATGGTGCAGCTTAAGATGGTAATTAAAGATGAAAACAAAAACGGAATCATATCACTTAAACTTTATACTTTATACAGAGATTCTGTGTTAACTGATCTTTGAATGTTACAGTTTAGTGGCACTACTCTCCCTTAAAGATGAAATAAAAGAGCCTTTTTGTAGAAGAGCATCAGTGCATATCGAGCTCATTGCTGTCTGTATGAAGCTGCACAGCTCAGTGAAATTCCCTGCAGACATGACCAGACACCATAATGACTGCTTTTAAAAAAAATGAGAGGAAGCAGCAGCCTTCTCACAGCATTACTTTAGCACGATGTACAGTCTAGAACCTCCACGTCTATTCATTTCATACAACAGGAGCGGGTAAAGCCCTCGTCACTCTAAGCCGATTACTGAACGGTGAAAGAAAAAGCCGAATAACTCGTGTTTCTCCCTCGAGGAGCCAACAAATTTAATACGGTGTAAACATCAGATGTAGTTGGCATCAGGTTGTTACTCACAGGGATTGAAAAGAGGAAGAATGTAACTCATACGGATTGATCTTGATCATACAGCATGAATCTTATTGTCGATCTCAACAGAAGAACATCCAAATTCAAAGTTTATACTCATGCCATCCCTTCTGTTGACTTTTATGATCTCAGATTGTCTAAAATATCTTTCTCCTCTAACCTGCCTCCTTCTTTCCATCCTACCTGCCTCCTCACATCTTTTTCTGCTTGACTGCTTTCCTCTCCGACTGTCTGCTCTCCCCTCTTGTCTCTCGGGGTGCAGGCCAGCAGACCTGTCGGTAAGTTAGAAGCTTGCTGGGGTTCACGCTCTTGTGCGATGTTGACTGGCCATAAACAAAACACACAGAAACTCACAAGCGTGTCAGCCATTCTAAACACAAGGAGAGACCACCGAGCAAACAGTCACAGAATGACAGAGTGATATCAAGAGTCGGACCATCACTGGGGTCAGCCGCTGTCGTGCTGTGCAGATTGCAGGACTTGATTTTGAGGTTAAACCTGTAGTTGTAGAATAGTGGTATCATAATAGCTGCTCTAATACATTTCTTTTCTTTGTGGTTTTCTTTATATAGGTCTACACTTCAAGCAGTGACTCTATAGTCTCCCTCTGGTTATCACGTTGTGCTAATTTTACCCTTTTTATCCTTAAATGTTACAAAACAGTTCTGCAAATTCACATGTATGTTGCTCTTTTTAAGCGTCCTTCAAATATATAGTTTTATTGTACTCCACAAATGTGACAAATGTAACCCTTGAGACAAATGGAGGAAAAAAAGTGTTGTATTGATTGAGAAAATCCTTGAAAGGCCACGTGAGGTCCATGGAACCAGACCGTTCAGCCGCAGGCAAAGCTTCTGGATGTCAGCTGTGTGTCTGTGAAGCATGACGTCTCCCTAACACTGAAATCTACAGTCTCAGAGCTGCTTGGTGCGGTGGTGTTTTCTTTTTATTTTATGTTGCTTTCACACAGGAATTGACTTTCACGCTCGCAAGCCACAAGCTAGAAATGTAATATTTCAGCAGTTCTGAGGTCACACGATGTGAGATAAGAGGACTGATCCTGACAGCAGCTTGGATAACAGCGCTCTCTGCTGTCTGAGCGCTGAATAGCAACTACACAGTCACTATGTTGCAGGTATTTCCCTTTCTGTTTGTTGTTTTTAATGAAGCACAGACAAAAACATATAAATTAAATTAAATTTTTTAGCACATTTGGATTCGTGCAACATTATCCACAGTTAATTATCGAAGCTGCAGCCCCTGTTTCTCTTTTATCACTATGTTCTACCTGTTAAAGCACTTTGTGAATGTTCTTCTGAAAGGTGCTCTACAAATAAAATTATTACTATTATTATTATTTTAATATACGGATATTGGCATGGAATGTCATATTTTGAGCGAAAACCACATACATATGACTAAAATTCCAAGATAAATACAAAAAATAAGCAAATGTAGTTGATGCAAAAAATCCTAAAATGGCATGCATTGAGAATAATATAGATAATAGATTTGTCAAATAAGGCACTACACGCTCATTGCCTTTTTTGTACATGGACTGATGATGCTTACTGCTGCGCATAGTCACCCCCCAGAGGGCCCTTCTGAACCAGGAAATACCCCGAGGTCAAATGTACATTGATCTGACCTGAAGGTTTTTATATGAAATCACAATAAATGAAATTACTGGCATGTAACCTAGTCACCAGTGTGAGTCCTTAAAGACATCTGTATCTGATCTGGAGGCCTGTTGCTCACATATTTGCACCCCTCGCTGCACAACAGGATATTACATCCTCAGTGGCTCATGCAGTGAACCGAGTGACAATTTGAAGGATTGCAGGTATTTTGTGAGAATGGTGCAGTGAATTTTGAGAGGAGGAGGTGGAGGAACAGGAGAATACTAGTGAGTCTTACCTGGTACGATCTCAAATAGGTGTCTTCCTGGTTCGTCCGGGTTCGCTGTGAGTTCGTTGACCTGGCATCCCTGCAGGGGTATACAGCCCTGAAACACAGAGGGGAGAAACGTTTAGATGGTGAAGCAACACAGATGAAATAATGTACTAACTTTACTCTTTCTTTTCTCTCACTCACTTGTTTCTACTTTCTGTCCACTCTTTCTTTCTACTTAGTGTTTTTTTTTAAAGTCATTCTTTTCACTTCATTTCAGCTATTTTTATTTTTTCTGTCATTTAATGGAAGTAACTAAATGGTGATTTCAAAGACTGCAATTTAGGTTGAAGGTCAAAAGGATACGTGACAAAATTAACAACAAAAAGTTACGCAGTAAATATAGTAGAAAGGGCAGATTATTAATCATATTTAAAAACACATCTTTACTCACATGGGCACAAACATACTATACACACCTATCCATATCTACATACACACACACAAGATATAACTTGTACATATGCATAAGAATACATGGTTATACATATACACACACATACATACACATATATAGCTTACATGCATACATACAAATATACATACATACCTACTTATATACATACATACATACATACATATATAGCTTATATGCATACATACACATATACATACATGCATGCATACCTACATACACACACAGACACACACTCCTATATATAGGTATTTGTTTATTTCTGCAAACACAGAAGAGCAATTAATCATATAGACAAAATACTGTAAAAAAAAAAAAAAAAAAAAAACCCAAACACATCCAATATTAGTTTTAACTCCAGCTTTCACCTTGTTCCAAATTGACCCACCCATGTTAAAAAATCAAATTGCTGTGTTTTTGTAGCTTTAAATATACAGTATCTCACAAAAGTGAGTCCACCCCTTGCATTTCTCCAAATATTTAATGATATCTATTCATGGGACAACACTGACGAAATGAAACTTTCATACAATGTAAAGTAGTCACCGCACAGCTTGGATAACAGTGTACATTTTATCTTCCCATCAAAATAACTAAAAGACAGCCATTAATGTCTAAACTGCTGGCAACAAAAGTGAGTACACCCCTAACTGAAAATGTCCAACTTGGGCCCAAGTGCACTTTTTCCATCCCCAGTTTCATGTGACTTGTTAGCGTTAAAAGGTCTCAGGTGTGAAAGGTGAGCAGGTGTGTTTAATTTGGTAATATCACTCTCACACATCTCACATTGGTCACTGGAAGTTCAACATGGCACCTCATGGCAAAGAACTCTCTGAGGATCTGAGAAAAAGGATTGTTGCTCTACATAACGATGGCCTAGACTATAAGAAGATTGCCATCACCCTGAAATTGAGCTGCAGCACGGTGGCCAAGAGCATCCAGCAGTTTAAGAGGACCGGTTCCACTCAGAACAGGCCTCGCCATGGTCGACCAAAGAAGTTGAGTGCACGTGCTCAGCGTCGAATCCACAGGTTGTCTTTGGGAAATAGGCGTAGGAGTGCTGCCAGCATTGCTGCAGAGGTTGGAGGGGTGGGGGGTCAGCCTGTCAGTGCTCAGACCATACGCCACACACTGCATCAAATTGGCCTCTATGGCTGTCGTCCCAGAAGAAAGCCTCTTCTAAAGATGATGCACAAGGAAGCCCGCAAACAGTTTGCTGAAGACAAGCAGACTAAGGACATGGATTACTGGAACCATGTCCTGTGGTCTGATGAGACCAAGATAAACTTATTTGGTTCAGATGGTGTCAAGCATGTGTGGCGGCAGCCAGGTGAGGAGTACAAAGACAAGTGTGTCTTGCCTACAGTCAAGCATGGTGGTGGGAGTGTCATGGTCTGGGGCTGTATGAGTGCTGCCGACACTGGAAAATTACAGTTTATTGAGGGAAGCATGAATGCCAAAATGTACTGTGACATACTGAAGCAGAGCATGATCCCCTCCCTTAAGAAGCTGGGCCGCAGGGCATTGTTCCAACATGATAATGACCCCAAACACACCTCCAAGATGACCACTGCCTTGCTAGAGAAGCTGAGAGTAAAGGTGATGGACTGGCCAAGCATGTCTCCAGACCTAAACCCAATTGAGCATCTGTGGGGCATCCTTAAACGGAAGGTGGAGGAGCGTAAGGTCTCTAACATCCACCAGCTCCGTGATGTCATCATGGAGGAGTGGGAGATGATTCCAGTGGCAACCTGTGAAGCTCTGGTGAACTCCATGCCCAGGAAGGTGAAGGCAGTGCTGGAAAATAATGGTGGCCACACAAAATATTGACACTTGGGCCCAATTTGGACATTTTCAGTTAGGGGTGTACTCACTTTTGTTGCCAGCAGTTTAGACATTAATGGCTGTGTTTTAGTTATTTTGATGGGAAGATAAAATGTACACTGTTATCCAAGCTGTACGGTGACTACTTTATATTATATGAAAGTTTCATTTCGTCAGTGTTGTCCCATGAATAGATATCATTAAATATTTGGAGAAATGCAAGGGGTGGACTCACTTTTGTGAGATACTGTATGTGCTGGAACCATGATTTTTAATTACCGGTATACACTAATTTACATAACAATAGTCAATTTTTCATTCAAATGCTGAACACATTTATTCAGACTGTTTAGAAAAGTGACAAAAGAAGAAGCAATGTAATGTTTCCGTACATTACTGTGATACACACTTTGGGAGTTGGGTGCATCGATGTAAACAGTTGAAGGCTTATGTCGACTTAAATAGAAGAGATTTTTTCTGATGTACTAAGTCAAGCATTTTTTAATTTTTTAAATTTGGACTGCACCAGTGTGATGTTTTTTCCAGCTTGTACGCTGAACATGAGATCTGTAACAAAATGAGCTGGATTTGTGACTGAAATGTCAGTTCCAGGAAATGCAGGGTAATGTAATATACAGGGCCTTTATTTCACAAGAAAAAATGAGATGAGTTTGTAGATAATGCAGTGTATACCACAAATGCAGACTTGCAATTTAATTATTAGACTATTCACAAGCGACTTGTTTAACTAAAAAAAATCTGAGTTTTTGAAAAGTGCATTTAGATTTTTCCTTCCTACATTCCACCCGTGTCTTTCGCTGCTTCCTTCCTTGCTTCTTATTACTCACCTCTTAACCCCTTGAAAATTTTAAGCAGCTACTCCTGTGATTGAACAGGGACCCACACAGATTATCAGAATACATTATCCAGATCAATACCCATTTAGCCCAAAGAGCTGAGGCCAAGCGAGCTGTGAAGAGATGCCAGCGTCTGTAGGTCGGCTCCGTTAATCTCCACACTGGCATCCTCCATCAGCTAGGCAGAGGAGTCTGCCAAACTGCCTCAGCCGGAGGGCCGGGCTGTCGCCAGCATTAGTCACCATGGCAACAAATGGAAGGGGTGGAAGCTGTGGATGGATGGAGCACAGGGGCAGGGCAGGATGGGTGTCCCAGGGGAGCTATGTGCTCAGAATAACACAAGTAGCTGGCCGGGGATGAATGATTAAGAAAAGGCAACCCCTAACACGAGAACACAAATCAACCAGCCAAGTAGTGTGTAGGAAAGCTGCAGTTTGTCCTCTTCTGTGTTTTAGTTAATTATTATGAAAGCGCGCACATGCATTGACCTCCAAGAGCTGCACACAGATGTGGACACACCCAATTTAAACTGGTTTATACGGCTACAGTCCTGGACCAGAACAGCAGCTCGGCCTCTGAAGGCTCCTTCTCACTTTCATCTCACTTTGGCAACGTCCTCCACCAGTGCCAGTGGAGCACAGACGTTACGCACTTCGATTGATTGGTACCATGTGCATAGGCCTGAAATTGAGGCACATAAACACCTCAGACTGCCATCGTTTAGCTCATGCCTTGACCAATTCTTTAAACAGATGTCTCCTCAAATATAAATTGGTGCCAAAGCAGCACCAGTAAACCACCGTCAGAACCAGACCCAATCAGACGCATTGTTCAATCACACAGTCCTATCAGTAATCTAAATACAAAGCTGTTTAATAAACCCTCCAAGACTGACCGCTGTCAAGGTATCATAGTTTTCTTTGCAGAATTAATCTGAAATTCTACATAAAAAGATCAGTGATGGTTTTGGACATGAGATATCTGTGATACAGAAATATATACACATTTAAAACTGCACTAACCAATATTTTTATTTTTACAAATGTTTCAAATTATGATGTGTAATGTGAAAGAGAGTACTAGTAATGACATAAAATTAGAGAATTATTGCCCAGCTCTGCAGTTCCCTTCAGTTTTACAGAATATTTTAGCTCCTATAAGCTCAATGTTATGGTTTTCTGGCCTGCGATTTCAACTTGTTTTCTAGCAAGAGCAGGTGCTCCAGTAGTTTATACATGGAGTTCTATGTTTCTAGTTTTTCTTGTACATTTGAAAATGGAAGAGGAAGAAGTAAGTAGCTAGCATCTGCAGCGATTAGCAGTTATCACGAACAGATCATTCGAGAAAAGACAGCATTACATTCCCACCCACACAATGCTTGATTAATGAGCGGCCTCCACACCGCATTGACTCTCAGAACCCCAAAACCCACTGGCAGGTTTGAAGGCGTGTCTTTTATCTTTAACATGAGACAGTTTGCCAGAGCCAGAAAATGTACAAACAGAGATAATTGTCTGATTTTCAACTTTTAATCGTCTCATCAGGAAAATTATCCAAATCAATAAACCAGCTCAGATTGTGATATTTCATCCAAAACACTTCATTCTTCATGTCTCATTTGAAAGTTGGCTGAGAGTAAACTGCTTGCTTTAACCATCCATCCATCATCTATACACCGCATAATCCTCATTAGGGTCGTTGAGGTGGCTGGAGTCTATCCCAGCTGACTTAGGGTGAAGTCAGGGGACACCTTGGACAGGTCACCAGTCCATCACAGGGCTACACATAGAGACAAACAATCACATTCACACCTATGGACAATTTAGAGTCACCAGTTAGCCTCAGCATGTCTTTGGACTGTGGGAGGAAGCCGGAGGACCTGGAGAAAACCCACACATGCACAGGGAGAACATGCAAACTCACAGACCAGGACTCAAACCGGGGATCTTCTAGCTGCAAGGCGACGGTGCTAACCACCAAGCCACTGTGCAGCCCTTGCTTCAACCAAATTCTTTAAATAACAAAAAGTTCTGTGCATCTTGGTGCAACCATGAAGCCATTAAATACTCAACTGTGACATAAATTCAGGGACTTTTCAGCTGAACTGCAGGCAGTGTTTACACAGAGCAGAGAGGGGACAAGCATGGAAACAAATTAAAAATGTAAGTAGTTAAATATCTATAGTATGCAGAATTTACCTTTTTTCCCCAGTATTAATGACACTTGTGAGGCACTTGGAAAAATGTGCATTTCAATTTTTGTAAAATAAATAATCAAAGAAATTCAACTTATATTAATCCATTTTTTATGATTTCTGGGATTAAAACTCTGTCATATGGCATTAGAAGATGTTTTTGGGCTCGCTCTACTTCTGGTCATGGTTGTGGTGTTTCTATAGAGGTATAAGACTTTATACTACTGTAAAAACTGAGCCCACAGCGATAAAAAATGTGGCAGAGTAGAAACACCCAGAAACTGCTTGTTCAGAGGTTTAATGATCATTTAGCAATTAAGATGGAGACAAGAAAGAAAAAAGCTTCTTGGGTTTTCACCACTTTAAAAATGACCTTTATCTGAATTGGTGAATCGCAGCTGAAGAGTCGCTGTGTATTGAGCGCTAATGGCAAGCCTCAGCGTCTATTGTCAGATAACTGAAGTCAATTTGTCCCGTAGTAGATTTACCCCCACATGATGAAAAGGAAGAGAAAACCTGTATAGATCCTCGGTCAGTGTTGCCTTTCCTGCCACCAATTATCACATCCTTTCATCTGGTGGGGGAGTGGTGGTGGGGGGGGTGGTCTTGTTCTGATGCAGCAATCGACATACACCCACCTCCCCACCACCACCACACGAACCAGCACACTCCTCGGATTTCGTATCGATTAGAAGATGAGAGGAAGAAAAAAGCCCCAAATGACACTTTCGCACACATCCAGCTCTCAGAGGGGGAGGTGTGTGTGTGTGTTTGTGTATGCATTAGTGTGCATTTCTCTGAGTGTGTCTTTGCGTGTGCACTCAGCCATGTGTGTGACTTGAATCCAATGGGAGTTGCAAATCAATATCAGATGGGTGAGTATTGGCAGGCTGTGATTAAAGACAGTCTGTCAAAGTCTACAGTCGTTTGTTCTCCACGGAATGGAGAGGGTGAGGAGGGGAACACGTCATTCTGTGTGTATACAGTGTGTGCGTGTGTGTGTGTGTGTGTGTGTGTGTTGACAGGGAGCGCTGCCTACATTAAATCTGCAGCAGTCATTTAAAGTGAAGACTCAAGAAATCAATAAATGTGTCAAGATTTCAGCCAGGAACATGGAAAGGTGATTATTACGTACATGTAAAGGATCATGTGTGTGCGCGCGTGTGTGCGTGTGTGTGTGTGTGCGCGCGTGTGTGCGTGTGTGTGTGTGTGTGTGTGTGTGTGTGTGTGTGTGTGTGTGTGTGTGTGTGTGTGTGTGTGTGTGTGTGTGTGTGTGTGTGTGTCTGGACTTGCCCTTTTTAACGCAGGATTACATCACCTCCTCTTGCTCTGACTGAAGCTAAGCCCGTCAGCTCCGTTGACTGTCCACCCCAACATCATTAATATGACTGTGTGTGTGTTTAATAGGAATTATAATGGGAAATGTGAGTCAGCACCTGGCCACAAAAAGCATCCCTCAGTGAAGAAACAGTGGCATTGATTGGAGATCTACTCTGTAAATATTTTTATGATAGTATACTAATGGAACAGGAAGCCAGGCGTCATACGCTCCTCTGATATTTGTACTAATGCACTTTAAAGTCCTGTGAGTGTGGTGAGTCATCATTACCACTGTCTGTTTTCATCTGACAGAAATAAAGCACCTACAGTCGTATTGCTGGTAGTCCGTTTACTTGTTATGTGTAGGTATCCTGAGGCCCTGATATCTTTAACTCCTGTATATGGAGACCCGCTACAGTCCGTAGATGGAGGATGTAGAGTTTAGTGACATGTAGCGCTTTGGCTACAGTGAATACTGAACGTATGTGGCCCGTTTGCTGAGCGGATGTGCTGCTGAATGGGTCTTTTTACCAGCTACATCTGCAGCACATACAGGCAAAATAAGACGGTCAGCTTTCGTTTTGGAATTGTCTTCAGTGTTTGGACACTGTATAACATCTACAGACTACAGTAGATGGTGTAAGGGATAAAGTTACTATGAAACTGACTGCTGGTAGAATAGATGCTGACAGGCTGATCAACACCCCAAAGTGGGGCTTGATACAAAGTTGTATACCAATATTCAAATTTCAAGACAAAAAAAGCACTCAGAGCGCAGCACTCAGCCAAGACTGCTCAGTCGTATCATTTCCGATGGATGAAATCCTTAATTAAAAATTACCTTGTGTTGAGCACAGGCATGTGTTATGCGTGTTTATGTTGTATGTATGGATACCGAATCGCGTGACCTAAATATGTAGCGGAATTGATGGGACTCGGAAACCCCACCACAATTTATTCAATTGTTCCTTGTATGACTCCTGAGGGACAAGTCCTGATAAGTCTGCAACGGTCGATTTGTAGTAGGATTGCAATCATGTGATCGTCAGCAGGCAGCTGATGTAGTGTTCACTTGTAGTCATAGTTACAGTGATATATGCTATATTGCAATGATACGGAAATCTTTAACAAATCCGTGGATCCAGACTATAAGCCGCATCACTGCCAATGTCTAATCAGATGGTCCTTGTGTCATTTGTGACCTTCCCTGAAAATTTCATACAAATCCATTATTCCGTTTTTGAGTAATGTTGCACACAGGCAGACGGACAGACAAACCAACAGCAATCATCACATATTTACTCAGCTGCGTTCCTTGGCAGAATAAATATGGAAACTTTCTATTTGTGTAAAAGGGTTGAGCACCCCTCATTTAAAAGAGTAAAAATGACACCATGACTACATTGAACATGTCATGTATGTGGACCGTTTGTGGTTGTGGACAGGTCCACTCTGCAAATGTACAAATATACCAATCCTTTGTTTATATATTCTTTACTTTACTACTTTACTTTTAGCCTGTTTAGTCTGTTAGCCAAAATTCTGTAATGCCTGTCACTTTTTAAAATAAAATAAAGTGATCCTGAAAACATTTTGTATCTAAAAAAAGAAAAAAAAAAACATTCAACACTTAATTTCATTATTTTTACTTGCTATCTCTTGTTTACAGGAAACAAATCCCATAGTTGTGATATTCAGATCTTGGCTGTACTGCCAAGTTTCACTGAAGCCCTTTGATGATGAAGGAATTTTAAAACCTGATAATTGTCAGGCAAATTCTGTTGTTAATTGTTCTGTTGTTACTTTAGCATGTAAGCATTTTCTCATTCACACTAAAGATAAAAAAAAACAACAACTGAAGGCCAAATAGAGTACTGCTTTGATGCTACGTGGCGCTTTTACCGTTTCACATTTGTAACCGTCTGCTGTCCCTTGGGGGGTAGTAAAAACATGTGGAACATGAGAGATGAATGCCGAGCTTGTTCGTATTTTTGCTTTTGTTGGTCCTTTTGCTTTTTGCTACGGAAAAGACAGAATTCATAATGGAGTGTAGTGCGGTCATAATCAGTCCTTATAAATGCATGTATTGTTCATCATAACAAATGGACCCACTACCAATCAGTATTCATTGAAGACCATGTAAATGAAAAGTTAGAACTGCCACAATGGCTGCAGTTCATCCTAACACAGATATGAATGTCTGTGCATGATTCTACAGCAATTTGATTATGCAGTTGAAATATTTCTCTCTGTCCGGAGTGATGAGCCAACCATTGCAGAGCTGTGCTTCTATCCTCAAGGAAGAAATATCTTTTCTTGAAACAGTGGTTGAAGAACCCAATTAACATTTCAGAACTGCAATCAGTCACTATAACACATAAATATGTTTGGGAAGAACGTAAATAACAGTTAAAAAAATGCCGACACATAACCAAAATAGGGCTCAATGTCTTGCTCGAGGGTACGTGACATGTCAACGATCACTGCCAGTTTCTATGATTAATGGCCAATCTGCTCTGCCACCTGAGGTACAGCCTCCCTGAGATGCTTTCAAGAAGAGTTATGATCTCTCACACCTCCTTTAACGCGCCGATGGCATCCCATCCAAATTAGATGCCAGTTTACAGCAGCTGCAGATTTTACAGCTGCTTCTAATGGCTTCAGCTGAAACAATCTCTTCCATCCAGTGTGTTATATTTTGCAGCTTAACATTAACCTAAAGATGCATTAGTGCTATTTGACTCATTAGCGCCTAAAATTCCATCCCTCAGTCCTCCAGATAGGAAGCTGCACCACTGAGGGAGAAGACAAAACACTTTGATTTAATTGTATAAATGCACTCAGACTAGCCAAAGAACAGTGACTCAGCCTGGTTTTAATTTCACCATCCTCTGAGTGCTTTCCATTGTGTGCAAACACGGCTGAAGTATTACCTGCGGTTTGGTTTCTTCCTCGTCTTTGTAGAAGTAGAGCTGGTCTGAGCGCAGCACGAACCATCGGAGCTGCCAGTTCTTCATGATACTGCGCTGCTTCTTCAGCCAGCCGGCCTTCAGTGCCCCCTCCTGGAGGCTGGGGGAGGCCGGCCGGCATGGGCCTCGAGACACCTCGCCCATCACCATGCTCTTGGACCTGGCTGCAAACACACAAACACACGCAAGACATTTGTATTCTATGTTCAAACCAGAAAGGCACAATTTAATCAATTGTTCTTTGTATCATTTCTGACGAATAAGTCCCGATAAGTCCACAGTGGTTGATTTGTAGTAGGATCGCAATCATGTGATCGTCTGATGTAGCGTTCACTTGGTGTCATAGTTACAGTGACGCCGTGCTGCTATCTCGCAATTATACAGAAATCTTTAACAAATCCGTGGATCCACAATGTAAGCCGCATCACTGCCAAAATCTAATCACTTGGTCCTTATGGCATTTCTGACCTTCCCTGAAAATTTCATCAAAATGCATTGGTCCATTTTTAAATAATGTTGCTAATAGACGAACAAACATATGCCAATTCCGCCGTGTTCCTTGGCGGAGTAACAAGCAGCTAAAAGTAAGTGGTTGGGTAGGTCGAAGGGGGTTGGTTGCTCTCTCTGATTTACTGTATTTCTGCAATTTGTTGGGGTCATCTCTTTTCATTTGCTTCTTAATAGGTGCTTGTTTTATCCTTCATTTTGTGCGCTGTATGCACACATGCTTTGTGTGCCTCTTCAGTCATGAACACTCACAGCCTTCTGCCCCAGGCTGCTACACCTCTGCATGAAGGGGGAGTGCAGGGAGGCAGCAGACACAAATACTAGCAGAAAGTGGATACAATAGAGACTGTGAAGGAAAGACACACACACACACACACTCTGCACATAGCCTCGGGTGACAGGGATACCCCCCTTCAATTTCGCAGGTCCTTGTAATAGACTTATTGTGTGTTGCCACAGCCCAACAGAATGGCAGAGGCTTTTGAGCGGAGATAATAGGACCACATGGGACTGGCTGAGTGACTGTCTGGCTGACTGAATGATTCTCAACCAATGTGTGTAACCTGAGCTCAGTCAAGGACACGTTTAAAAGGGAAGGGTTTGCAGCTTTTATAGCCCGGTCTCAATGTGACATCATGTTTGAGCCACTGAGCTGCTTAGATTGTCCTTGTATGACATCAGTGATGGATAGCATAAGGATGCTACAATAGATGTATCATTTTTAACATTATTTAATATTTACATGAACTGACTGAGTTTAACTTGTATAAGTAAACAAGACTGTCTCCAAGTACAGTTTTGTGCGCTGTGGAGTGTTTGCATGAGACAAGGGGGATTAATTATATTTTGCAGTTATGCATGGACTTAAAGGTTAAGCCAACCTCAGGCAGAGAAGGCAATGCTATTTGATGATCATGTATAATTTACGGAAATCAATTGTGCAGACATCCTCCCTGCTGGTGTGTGTGTGTTGTGCCACACACACACATGCAGAAATGATCAATGTTCAGATGGCACCGAGGCAAAGAAGGGGATGGATGAATGGGAGGGGGAAGAAAATCAATGTTTATGCCTTTATATTGTCCCACCTCTCTACCTCCAGCATACATATAGAGCTTAAAGAACACGGCTCACGTCATTTTTATTGCATGTCACAGCTGGTCGTGGCAGCCTGAAAAGCCTGTTGATGCTCCGAGGAGTGCTAGTGCAGCATCCTTTAAACTGAGGTTAGCTAGTTCATATAAACTTAGTTAAGCAAATATATCACGTTAAAGCTGTAGTGTGTGAAATTTTTGGTCAGTTTGACAATTGTGTTTACTAGCTAGTCGTTAACTCTCTGTTTGGTAATGAGCAGGCTGGTTACAGGAAGTTTTTAGAGCTTTTTAGTAGTGGTGGGATGCGCTTAAAAAAATGTATCTAGTTAATTAGAGGCTTTGTAATTAATCACATTTTTGTCAAACAGCAATATTTAGCACAATAAGCAAAGTTTTTCAATTCAAATAAATTTGGATCAACTGAATCGATGAATAGACATATATGTGAACTTAAACAGCAACAATTTTATCTGTGCATTTTTCATCTGTCTACTACATTCACAGATTACTGTAAAATCAAAGTGCAATTATAGCGATTATATTCAGCATTTTAAGACTTTTCGTAAACTCAAGCACTTTCAATGTGTTAAATAGTGGTCTATTATGGGCGGGCTACATCGTTTACTGTCGTAGCTATCGTATGGTGCATCGCCCTGGAGCTCATTTGCATAAAATTGTTTCATTTATGCAAATGCGACTCGGGGAGCGGAGGTCTGACGCATCGCGAAACTTTTGTCAAATGTCTAAACTAGCCGCCATTGAACTAAAATGAGGACAGATTCAGGAGCTTATTTCTCACTTCAGATGCTTTCAGAAATACTTTTTGCTGAACAGTTTTCATCAAAAAAGAGAAAGTTTGCGACCGAGCCACCATGTTGGTCTGACATTTCCGCGCTCATTCACTCTTTATCGCTTCTGGCAAACAATCTTTAGGTTCTTTACTGCCACCTGCTGGGCTGGAGTGTACATCAGTGTTACTGGTGTGCCAGAAATTAGGGAACTGAGAAAAGTGCGATTAAATGCGTTATTTTTTTTTCGTGTTATTTTTTCTGTACTTAATTAATCATAATTAAAATGTTAAAGTCCCAGCCCTACGTTTTAGCTTAAAACAGCTGCTTGCTGTGGGTGCAACAATTATGGAAGGACCAAAACAGTAGAGCCCTGGGTTGTATAGCTAAAACAATACTCTTAAAAGCACTAAAATGCTCTGTTGAGCTGAGAAGGAACTAAAGTCCAGTCGTAATTCTCTGTGGGGTTATGAGTGACCCCTTTCACATTGCCGTATGCCATTTAATTCACTGTGTTTATGAAAATATTTATTAGTGCAGCTTTAAAGTGTCACCTTGATGGATCTGATAGTCTCTAATGTGCTTACTGAGGAAGCTACAGAGTGAATTCTTTTACGTTTCTGGGTTTATAACTGTTTATGGACTTTGTCTCAATTTTGCTTCAATGTGTAGCTTTCTCTGTGATCACATGATAGTTTCAGTGTTCCCAGTAGGCCAGCGTTAATCAAATTCCCTGACTTCTCCACAGGAGTGGTGTCATATTCCTCTATTTGGTGGTGTAATGCAGGCTTTCATTGTTTCTTAGTTGGTCCTTTAAGACTATGCTGGATGTGTGTAGACGGTCGGAAAACACTGGCAATAGTGCTGATCAAATCCTCCATTGTGATGTCTGGGTTCAGGCTGCCGCTCAATACCAGAGGACTCCAGTCTGTTTACCTCTGTGTCTCCTCCACCTTGGCTTTTCTCCCTTTATCCATCTTGTGCTAATAATTCCAGCAGCTCTGTATTTTCCCTCCTCTGCCTTGTCACCCTCCATTTCTCTTACTTTGACTCGCTCTATTTCTTCTCTCCCTCTTTGCGCTCAGCACTGCTGGTCCTATTGAATCAAAGCTCTGTTAGTCCGACAGCATAAAGGGTACATGCATGCACGTGCACATAAATGAGATTGCTGTTATCACTACCGGCACCACATTTTCAGCAGTCTTTGTCAAATAAATGAGCTTTTGGATTAGAGGCGCGTTTTCATTTGCTATTTTTCTTTAAATATGTAATTATTTTTCTTTGCTTTTGAGAACAATGTCAACTTTACACATTGCAAAGAGCTCAGCCACACAGACTGCTATTTGTTATTTGCTTATTTACATTTATATTGGTTTATAGCTTACATTTACATTGGTGGATAGCCTCCAATAAGTTTGAAAAGTAGCATTAAAGCTTTGCATGTTACCTCTTCAGCTGTCTTGCCTACAGTTAGCCTCTATTAACTATATGAGCTGTGATCACAAACATTACTATTATATACAATTAAATATAAGGATATTTGAACATATTTATGACTCGAAAATCTTTGTTTATCTTCAGTATTTTTACAGGTTTATGTTTTTTTGGCTCCCAGACTGTGGCTTGTTAGTATCTGTCCCCGCTAATGTGTCTTTAAGTTTGCTATTCTAGACTAGTTTTTAGATTTTGCATGAATTTCTCCCCAGTGTGAGGACCACAGCAGTATGAAAAGAGCCATCAAACCCTGACTGGGATAGCATTTTGCTCTTTCCATCACATCTCTGTTAACAGTGGCACTCACCTTCCCTGTCCTCTTTGACCCCTCTGTTTTTCCTCACCGCTTCACGTCCCTCATGTCTTTCCATCTCGCCTCGCCCTGCCAGCGTTCATATAACAGAGCGCCGCTGTTCAACACATAAGCCGCCAGGATCGCAGACTGAGTGGAACATACAGGGGCTGATGATTCACGCCTGAGTCACAACAACTGATTTTTGAGTGAGTTTGTGTGTGTGCCAAGCGTGACTGCCCACCGCGCCAATTTGGACCTTCTGCTCTCAGTGATTCAGACCTTCCTTGGTTTGGGTGGAGCTGCTCTGTGGTCAATTCTACAACTATCAGCTACAAAGCTGAAAAGAGGCTATTTTACTGTAAAAGCGCATTTGATGCACAATCACTGCATTTCACTAAAATACAGACCTAACTGTGGCTCATTTAGTTACAGTAGCTAGTGGTTAAGGAAGGGCTGAGTCAAACAACAAGGACTCCACATGGCCCCCCACTGTGTGTGCAGATGTGTAGTATACCCACATTTGTTTATTATGACATACCCCAATGATAATTTATGTAAATTAGAACACGTGTCATGTTATTTCAGTGTCACAGATGAATAATCTGGGTATGAAGCGGTGATGTGTCCAGGAGTACCAGATGGACCGGCTACTTATTCAGTCATGAGCTCATACATGATATCATAAACGTGTGTGTGTGTGTGTGTGTGTGTGTGTGTGTGTCTGTGTGTCTGTGTGTGTGTTGGTGAGGGTGGTACGCTCAGCAGACCGTGTACTATTAATCACTTTGTAAAATTTTAATGTGCAATTTACAGCAAAAGGAAAACTAATTTAAAATGATTAAACAAAAATCCTGAGAGATTTTAGGCCAGGATTTTAAACAAAAAAAATCAATAAACTGTCATGATAGTTAGGATTAGCTTGTATGGACCATATAAAGCTTTTTTTTAAACCTAGAATTCTTCTTTGAATTTTGACACATGAATTTGTGCTAATCTTCATCTTCTTTGGATTGTACTGGAGAAAACTAAGGCCCCAGAATCAGGTAACAAGCTGCTGAAATGAGAGTAACATCAGTTAGATAAAAGGCATAGTACATAGTAAGTAGTTTTAACAGCTATTGCAACTGATGGATCTAGCATATTCCCAGCTTACTGTTGTATCAGTTTGGCAGTTAGGCTAGTTCACAAACTAGCCCTGTAAATCAGAGACATCAAACCGAAGACACTCGACACTTAAAGGATCTGGAATAGAAATCTATGGAAAAAAAAGCCAATCATCTGCTTTGTAACAGCTGAAAAGGAAAACATTCAGCTGATCCTGTTATGGTTCTGATGCAAGCATGGTGTCATAAAACTGTGCTAATGCATAGCAGAAGCATAGCCTGCGGAGAAATACGATTTTTTTAAACCTTGTTTTGGTGCAAATTTACCAAAATGTTTGAGCAGTTTTCACCAGTATTAACTGGTGATTATACACAGTCAGTTTTTATGACCATTGAAACTGCAGTTGTGTTTCTCTTTCTATTCATTTAGATAAGGACCTGGCCTTGTTATCTCAAATAATTGCCCATGCGTGTCACCAAGATTGCTGCAGAGTGGCTAGACTTGCCTGTAAGGACTTTGTTAATTAAGTAGTCTCTACCCCTCTAGCGCTGTGACTTTGACTAGACTCAAACTGGCAAATTTCCTCATTTAATTTTTCTTAGATGACTGATTCATCCAAATTAAATCATGTTCTTCCACCACCCTGACTTCCACATTTTTATTTTCTGCCTTGCCACATATAGAGGACACATTACTTCCTGCACTGACACTGAAGGTTGACTGTAAATGTAAATGTAAATAGTAAGCAGCAAATTTTTCTCAATATGAATGTAATTTGTGGAGATAATGGGTTGTTGCATCCCTGTTGAATTCTCGCTGCAGTCAACTCTACTGTATTTGGTGCAAGAAGAAATCTCAGGGAAATATCTCAAATCCTGAGGAGAGCAACAAAACAGATGCTACTAAGGGAAAAAATCTACACAAAAGGGCTCTAAAAAAAATCCACATGAGATTATTTAGATTCAGCCAGTTTGGCCATATAATATCCTGTCAGCAATGGTCACAGTTGTTTCTGTCCTGACAAATGAAAACAGATATAAGAAGACTGATATATAGTCCCTGAAAGAACAGGGGAGGCGCTCCCTGGCACAGATGGAACTAATGCGACAATGTGAACAAATGGTTGTCTGCTGATCTAAAACAAAACACAAGTGCTAAGACACATGATGCTACAATCTCACACAGATGCTTGAACACACACACGCACACACACACACACACACACACACACACACACACGCACACACACTGTGGATTGCTATGATGTCAATTTATACAGTTTGGAGTCGTATATTTAACATCAGCAGGAAATGGATGTATGGCTGTTATGCACATCAGAAAATAGCACTTCCATTAGCATTGCGAGGCGGGCGCTCCACGATAGCTAGACAGTATGGCACTGATGGCTAAATGGCATACACACATGCATGCACACAGACATATTGAAGGAATTCAATTTCGTTAATCTGGTTGTTGTTCAGTGATTTATGACTCTCGGAAAATGGCAGAGAGTTACAGGTGCATCAGTGCGTAACTTCCAGTTAGCCTATCACCGTTGATTAATGTGATAACCATTGTGTGTGTGTGTGTGTGTGTGTGTGTGTGTGTGTGTGTGTGGCAGCCTTCCTTGACAGGCTGGAGGTGTGGCACATAATATATAGCCTGTTATGTTAAAGCTGCAGTGGAGTGGAACTGATCTGCAGCAGCATAGTGTGTGCGCGCATGTTATCGTCTCCACATTCACATTATCTGTGTGTGCATTTTTTATCCACACTCGTGCTCACAGTATCTAGTCGTGAGGGTGTTCATTCATATGCCTTAGAGAGGCAGAGTGTCAGCGTGTTGCTACAGTGCATGACTTTGATCATAAAACCATGGTAACGCAGATCAGACGCAGCAAGAGAGTGAAGCAGCTGATATGTGGGCAATTAAAGCTGCTACTAGATTTCTGGTGCCAGTCAGTGCACCCAGAACCCTGTTACACTGTTAATATGTTGATGGTTGCAACAATTACTGAAGCACAACAGTTTGATGTTTCTTTTATGGAGCAGATATTGTTGTTGAATACATTCCAGGATGGAGAAATCTATGCACTAATATCTCAAATTGAAATGAATTGGATTTTTCCTTAAACAGCTATTTCCAATTAAGAGTTGCACTGAAAGATATAAGGCATTGCACTGATTTAATTAGGCTTAAGGGGTAAATGCAAATAATGAGAAAAGTAAATAATGTTTACGGATTAATTTAGGATTTTTTTTTTAGGAAATTGGCTTATTTGCTTATTTAAATAGATGAGAAAACTGATGAAGTGGAAGATTAGCACAAATTAGAAACAGTATGGGCAGCAGTATATAACAGTTAGCTTAACTCTGTTGAAATTAAAACGCATATCTGCCTGAAACTACTGCTTGTGATTTTTCCATTTTCCTTTTAAACAATGAATAGTAAACACACAAAATATAAAGTGTTAATGAAAGGCCTGTACAGGTGAGCACAGCTAAGCTAATCATCTACACAGTGCAGTTTCACATTTCGTATTTTCTTTTCACCAAGCGCTTTTCCATAATTTACAACAATTTCTTCATGAAGATCAGCGAATAAAAAATCAAAACGATGTGAAATCTAGCTAGCTAACTGTGTGGTCTACTTACTGAAGAAAACGATGCACAATGAGCCATGTTGTCTTAAAAACAAGACAAACTAGCCTTCCTAATTCAAAGTCATAGATCATACCACATATAAGATAAACCATGTCTATGCTATTTAGTTTATCACTGCCCTGTAAGTTCCAGTGCCTTAGCTTATGTGCTTCTAAGCTAGTTAGCTTGTTACTGGCTTTCCAAATTAAAACATCATATAACCTATCTAAGCTAGTTAGCTTTTCAGCGAATATCCAAATTAAACCAAGTAATATGGCTTATTGAAGCAAATAAGCTTGTCAGAGACTATCCAAATTTAAAAACTGTATAGCTTTTCTAAGCTGGTTAGCTTGTCACTGATTATTCAAACTAAAGCAAGTCATATAGCACATCTAAGCTAGATAGCTTGTCACTGACTATCCAAAATAAAACATGTCTATGGCATATCTAAGCTAGTTAGATTTTCAATGATTATCTAAATGAAAACAGTCATATAGCATATTTACGCTAGTTGGCTTGTCACTGATTATCTAAATTAAAACAAGTCATTTAGCATATTAAAGCTAATTAGCTTATAATTCGATCATCCAACCCCTCAGAGAGATATCTTGGACTAACAAGGACAGGTTCTTATCTAACTGAATGGGAAGGAGCCATAACTGTAATTTCAATATTCATCAGAACATAAAAACTGCATGTATAACACCAGCAGTAAAATGTGCAAAAGCTGCTTGAAAAGTTTAGCGACTTTGCCCCAGAAAAAGGGTTGGAAATCATCTTCCTCCACAGGTTATATGACACATTTCAGGACACCGCACTCACCCTTAGATTTATTTTCAGGATTCTTTAGCTGACGACTCTCTTATAATGTGTCTGAGGCAGTATATCTAAGTGCTAGCATTCATAAACTGACCTTCCAGCATCATGAATGTCACAGCTTTGAATGATCAATAAAAAATATGGCACACGGTAAATTTATAGTTAAGTGTCTTCTTTGACATTCCAGTATAATAGTCCTATCATCCACAGTGTTGCATGCACACTGGTTAGTGCTGTCTCTTCCTGACCTGCTCTGACCTCAGCTTAGCATGCACTCCACACTACATCTGTCACATACTCGTTTATTCATGGCTTCATGCAACAAATGTGACGCTGTCAGCAATGAAGCACCAAATTACAGAAGGTATGCAGAGAATGCTTTTCACACAGAATAACAATAACAATCTCTTTAATTTTCACAGTATTAGAAATGAAGCAAGGATAAGTGCTACTCTTCCATCAATGGGGCTAAATTTTGTATTTTGATTTGAGACTTTTGTAAATTAATGTTAGAGCCCCTTCATTAAAATAAACATTTGGCCTTAAGGCCAGTAAAACTGTAGTGGTCGTTAAAATGATTTGGGGCCTAAATGTGATGCTGTAATCAATTAAGTGATAATGTACAAAATGTACACAGTGAATCGCTCTTACTCATTAAGCCAGTTGAATCAGTCCTGCTCATTTAATATATGCAAATTCTGATTTAATCCACTTTGCTACCAATTTCATGCCGCTCCAGCGGAGGATTTGCACATCACTCTCCCATTCTTGGGAGCTATTCATTTCATCTTAATCAGATCCAGCTGTATAATTGCAGTCATGGAGATTAGTGCCAAGGAAGGAAGGAAGGAAGGACACGCACGCTCGCACACATGGACATATTAATATGTCCATCCACAAAGACACACATATGTTGTACATGCACGAGTGTGAGCGCATCACACACGGCGGCAGCAGCTGATGGCTGCCCGATAGTGCTGAGTGTTGCAGTGATGAAACTAGAGATGCTGCTCACTCCTCGTAATAGAATTCACACCGGCAGCAGCGGCCAGCTGTAGTAGAATGCTAATGTACACGAGATGTTTCCTGCGTGGGCAGATGAGCCGCTTCATTCAGAAATATGTGACTGCAGTAGGGGAATAGAAGGAGTGGAGAAAAAGTGTTTCGGCAGACATATTCTTGTGCAAAATCACTATTAAAGGGGAAAAAAAGACTTTAGAAAAATGCTTTTTATGTGTAAAAGTGCAGATCGATGTCCAGATGGAGTTCCTGCCGGATGAATACATGTTTGAATTTAATTAACTCCCATCACAGTCTGCTATGACATGATGTGTCTCTACAGAGTTGAGGATGGTGCAGCTGGCAGGTACCATACATGTGAAGGCAGAGCAAACAAACCTACCTCTCCTGGTCTGTCTGATCTTTGGGCTCAGCATGGCTGTCATCGCTCGTCCGCACGCTCTCCTGTCGGCATGTTCATGTACATCCAAGCACCCCACCCTGTGTCTCCCTCTGCCTCTCGCTGCCTCTCTCCTCTTCTTCTGCCTCTGACCTTCTGCAGTGCGGCCGGCAGCTAGGGGGTTGGGTGAACATGGTAGGGGAGGAGAATGGAAAGAGAAGGGGGGTGGTGAAGGAGAGGGAGGGGGAGGAAGTACCCCTGTGTTTTTTTTTCCTTCTGCGCACACGCCCAGCGTCCTCCATCCCTCCCTGTTACATTATTCATAGCGGTACATCCGCCTGTGGTAGCTGGGGAGGGTCTCCCACCGGCAGAACACGGGTCTGACCGGCCAATAGATGCCACATTTTAAGTGTCCTTATTTTCTGCAATGATTACTTTTTCATACAGAGCTGTCATTTTGGAAAGGGGAAGAAGAGAGGGGGCGTTTATCTGGCAGGTGTCTCCTCCTTCTGCACGTAATTAAGCTGTAGAGGTCCTCAGCTAGTCTCCACCTCCTTCCCTTAATCACTCATTTCCCCCACCCTTCTTTCTCTCTCATCTCCTTCTTGCCATACTAATATGTGATCTTTTCCATTTCTTCTCCTCCCTCCTCTGTCTGTGCAATTCCTGTCTGAATTCTACTAAAGCTCATATCTATCAGTGTCTACTCCATTTTCTTTTAATTACCTATCTGAACAAGTCCTGTCTTGGCCAGCCCTGGCTTTCTAAGAATGATGTAGCCTTCAGTTCGGACAGGAGAAATTCCCAACTCATACAGTAGGTTGTAATTACACCCTCCAGGCATTCCAGTGGCACAACACAGAAAACCCAGGAGGAGAAAAATACATATCCCACTTGAACACACAATGTCCTGTCGCCTTGAGCTACGACAGACTGTAATTGACACAGTAAAGTGTGTAGGAGTGTGACACAGCAAGGGAAAAACAGAGCGAAGTGAAAATTAGTTTTAGTCACGTTTGATTTGCTTTTGTTTTAACTGCAGTGGTTTTCTGCAGTAAAGTTGTAGTTTTTCTCATTCATTTTTAATCCTGTAAGCATCCTGGGTCTACAGCATCCTCAGAAGTCTGTAGTTACCATGGTTACAGGTGTTAGCAGGTTAACAGAAATGCCACTTTTTAAATCTGTTTGTAACAAACAGCATTAGTTGACATGTACATAAATATATCCACATCTCTGTGCTCTGTTTAGTATGACAGCCTATCTGAGCTACATATTGTTACCTACTGCTTTTACTCAGCTAGACTACTAGTGGAAATGTTGCATTAGCATTAGCTAACCTTTTTCAAAAATGTTGACATGGTGGGCAGTAGGCTATATTTTGGTTGGTTTGTCACAGTACTTTTTTTCCCCATGGGGCCATTTCTGATACAAATATTTTACTGGAGTATGTTATGCCCAGAGAAAGGAAACACAACAGCAAAAAAAGCCAGGTTGTTCTTTGGCTAGTTCAGAAAAGCTTATTTAAAGCAAATTCATTTCTTCTTACCATTTTTTTGCAATTGAAAAATTCATTTTCATTTTCCAAATCTCAGTAACTGTGTTATTTTTTTAAAAATATTGTAATGAAGCATTAGCTAAATCACATAAAAATGGAGAAAATTTGAAAGACACATGCACTAGTTCAGCTAAAAGCTAACTATGGCTTTTATATAGTTTTTTCGCCTTAACTTCACTTTTTATTTTCTGTTTTGTCATTTTGTGTTCATTGGTTGATCTAAAAGCCAAACATGTAGTCATAGCTTTTAAAACTCACTTTGATTTAGGCTTCGTCCCATTCGTGTAACAAATAAAAATATTTTCAAATATTTCATTTGCAGAATTACTACTAAATGTCACCATGTAAATGCAATACAATATATATTGTGATACAATATCTATAATCATATACCTAGAAATTTCAGCATCACAACATCGTTACTGGTTTAGATGTGTTTTTTTTTTTTTTTTTTTACCTAACTTGATTACAATAACCAAAGATCACCACAACCTTTAACACCATGGTGTTAAAGGTTGCATGTTCCCTGTCTGACGTCTGAATGTTCCCACTTTCTGTCATCTCTGGAAGGCAGCATCAAACCTGTCGTTGCTGTAGCAGCTGTGCTACCCTCCTCCTTCGGCGTACAGAGGATAATAGCCTTAAGTCCTGCACTGCAATTGAATCAGAGCTGGCCTCACGTCAACCACAGCTGCTCTTATTACAGAGCAAAGAGGGCGAGAGACACAGTGGGGGTGCGGGGGGGGGTGTGTGCCCACACATAACATACAAGCACATATACAAGATAACGAGCAGCTAAAATGAAGCAGCAAATACACAGATAGGTCTAACACTCACACACACACTCATACACACAGGGGGCAAACTGAAATGGAACCAAAATGAGGCTGACAGAAGCAGATAGGGGTCACACCAGCTGAAATGAAACTGTGGAGGAGGAGGCAGCTACACACCAACATGAAACCAAAATGAAGCAGAGTGAGGGAGTGACACATACACACACACACACAAAAACACACCAAAAAGCCAAAATGAGACTGCAATAAAGGAAAGCCTTCGGTGCCAGTGTTTGGTTTAAGACTGAGGTTGGGTGAAAGCAATGTGGCCACACCATGCTGGGTGTGGCTCTGAGCGTTGTTCCCTCTAAATTTATCACCCAAAATCGTCCTCATGTTGTTGTGTTATCACGGCCTGGAATGTTGGGCGAAAGAGGAAGAGACGTGACGGTAAGAAGAGGAAGGAACGTGAACTTGGACTGGACGTTTGGAGCCACACAGGGAGACCAGTGGCTCAGATGCAGACCGACAGGCCAACCCGCAACCAGAAGTTTTCTGTTTTTGTTCAGCCATAACCACCGGGCTGCGCTCTGTGTACACCTCACTGGCACCATTACTCTGGTATACAGGCCTATTTCAGAGCTCGCTTGAATGTCAGGCTGAAGCAGACAGTATGTATTAAAGCAGGGTGGAGTTTTGTGTCTGACATATGTAATTTACCTTTTTGTGGTGGCTGCTTCTCTTCCTTGATTCCCACCTAAGATCTTGATTCTTGGTGATTTGGTGTAGAATATTCTTCACAATCTGTTGTTTCGCAGACTTTGAAGCTGGATTATGCTTGCACAAAAACTGAGCTCTTATCACTTACAGGACTTTTTAGAGGTTATTTTGCCGCTCTGGTCCACAACAGACCTGTTTTCATAGGATTCAGTGTTTTGTGTTTTTACTGGATGTAATTCTGAAGCAGCTGCAGTGTTAAGTGTATTTAGATGAATGTAAAATATTGTAATCTGGAGCAAAGAACACATTTATCTGGACTTTGAGCTGGTTGGACAAAACACAGAAATCATCCTGGTTTTTCTATAAAATAGCTTCATCTGGAAGTGAGTCAGGTATTTCCCACTTTATGCTGTGTTATTATTGAATTAAACCAAATAGGAAAAGTACACTATAAACTGCGATGTCCTGTTTAGAATTTTTCTGTGTCTGTCCAGAGAAAAAGAGAATGTATTGATTCTTTAAGCATGACTTTGGTTTAGGCTCCATGTTTCCGCAAATTAGCCAGAGGGCAGTTTCACATTTGCCTTTAGATGAATCTAATGCATGTTGTGTAGTTTCACAAAAATAAAAACTGACTGAATCTGTGCTACCCCTAGGCTAATTTTTGAATTAAAACCTGTTTCCATGGTAACAGTGGTACCTGGGGCTATAGAAAAGTCCTAATGGACTCATTTAACTCCCTCCAAGGTAATCCTGTCTCTAACTGCCACTGTATTTATAGTACTGTCTGCCTTTATTTGCGTGAACAAAAACAAATGTCCCACAGTGTAACTTGGGTATTTTAAGAGAGCTGGATACAGCAGCGCCTCTCAGTCTTGCTGCCAATTTTCCATGGTGCCCTCTTGAGGCATTGCCACAAACAATATGCCCTGTGGCACAAAAATATTTTCTCGAAACCACCATTACAAAAACAATGGACGAGACACCACTAAATGAAAACAAGGTTTTTACTTTTTCTTCTAATAATATAATATGCATTTAAAATTTGATTTAAGTAATGGATTTTTAATCTTTGCAAAACTTCCAAAAGGTTAGAAAATGGTTTAATTTGAGTGCTGTTGTCACAAGCCAAACTGTATTGATTCTTAGGATGCCAAATACTACCTTGTTAAAGCTGCTGGTGTCTCAGAGGTATATTCAAACTGTCCTTTACTGATGGCACCAGTTGGTTCAATATTCAACACCAGTAGATGTATTGGAGTTTTTCCAGTTCAAAAGAGCCGTGTAAGGAGGTTGGAGGGGTGGTGGGCTAAGTCTCAGGAGTTTCATAAAAGGGACTGAAATCTATGAACTATTACTTTTTTTTACTTAGTCTTGGTTTTATTTCCTGATCTTTATGTTTAATTTGTTTTTTACTTTCACTTTGACTTAAGTTTAGGCACCAAAGCTACTTGACTAGGTTTGGGAAAAGATCCCTGTTTGGGTTAAAATACACCCTTTTACGACATTAAGCACATTTTACAAGGAGACGTCCTTTCTGGAGAGGAAGCAACAATAACAACACCCTCTACGAAAATTTGGCTCTGAACTCATAGCATCTATTTCTAAAATTCAAGAAAAATGATGCTAACAGTTACCCAGTGCATTCAAATTGGACGCCAAGGGACAAAACAGCCTTGTGTGACAAGTTGGGAGGATGTGGAGATTGTAACTGTGTGACACTACACCTTACTGATGACAGAAAAGGATAATGATTCACATATTGATACTTGTCACCAGTGGTCTCAGACAAAGCCAGAGAGTCGATGCCAAGAAAGCCATTATAAGCATCATTCATTGAATCTCTCAGGAAGGCTGGGATGATTTTAACATTACATGTGCTTATTAATGAGTTTGATTGCTGTCTTTTAAATCCTGTGTGGAGAAATATCTTTGCGTTGTTTCATTTATTTGTGTTTTTTTTTTTTTTTTTAGAAGAGCTTCCAGAAGTTCAGCAACAGAATGTTTCCGACCTGGATGCGTGCAACATTGCCTGTGGGGTAAATCGACGCAACTTTTACTTCTGGAACCAGCGATGCCCCATCCAGCTCCTCCCACTTTGTAAGTCTATAATTGTGTTTATCCCTTCTCCATCACCTTCGAGGTCAGATAATGTCACTGGGGATGATGCTCAGAATGCTAATGAGTACTCAGAATTCACAGTGTTTAGAATATCTTTTGAAATATTGATACTGACAATGATTAAAATTTCATATTGACCCCGACAGGCTGTGCTAAAACAGACCCGCGGGGTGGCTGCTGAAGGTGTGACTGTTGACTTAGCATTACTTATTGATCACCACTGGCTGACTGTGCAGAGCCTCAGTCAGCAGCAAAGTCGGAGGGGGACATTAACCAAGGACTTCCATGAAAAGCAGATTTTATTTCCAGATAAATTCTGGAAACAACAATCAAATTGGGCAATTTCATTTTGCCTGTATTGTTCTACTGCTATATTGTGGGGAGTTTTGCATGCATGTGATGAAGTACCTGAATTAGTCCTCATTAATCCAAGTCCTGACAGTTATTCTCCAAGTATTCTGTTCAATATTTAGCTCATTAACTTTTTCCGACACACCGAAAGAAAAGAGTAAAGTGTAAGAAGGAGAATGCTAACAGAAGAAATGTTAAACCCTTTGGGAAATTTTAATTATGCTTTGGCTTGTGTCCAAAGTACAATGCATTTAAGTACACTGGTCAAATTGATCTGAAATTTGCTTCATTAAAACCCTCCTTTCTGTCTAATAAGTAGCAGTCGGGTGGCTAAAACTGAATCTCACGACGTCTAATTAGAAGGAAGGAAATTAAATTGGTGCCCGTTAGGAGCAGAGTGTGACTGACTGAAGACACACAGCAGACAGGTGTTTTCCCATGAGGTGTGTCCGTCCTTCTGCCGCTGTCTGTCCGTCTCGCCCCCTCTCTGCCCCCATTACCCTCCCTCACTCTGTCGCTGACAATTAGCACGGGGCCATGACTTCATCCTCTAATGGTTATGAGAGGAGCTGACAGGCCAGCAGACTGCGGTGTATGCAATATGGATGCAGCCTTCTGCCTGTCTGACTGGGTTTCTGTCTTTGTCTGAATTTTCTTACTCAGCCCGTTTGTCACATTGGAGTTCTTCCATATGAACATTTTTTTTTTTGAAAAGACAAGCTGCTCTGAAGGGGGTAGTGAAATGAAATGTCAGGAAGCTAATGCATTAGTTGCTGCATTTGTCTGGTAGCAGTAACTCAATACGAGGGTTAGGGTGAGGGCTTTAATATTATAAAGAGAAGGAATGGGACATACTATCAGCTCAGGTTGTTTGGAAAAAAACACATTGCCATAAAACAGTAATTAAAATAAAAGTGAATGTGGTCTCTCCATGTTTGTTAAATGAGTGTTTAGACATTTTAGAAAACTACCAATAATCAGGAAAGCCATGAACATCTGTAAATCTCAGACAGAGTGAAAAGACAAACACCTCCACAAACATGCATAAATAATGACAAGAGTAAGTAGCCAGATGCTGTCATCTATAAATAACTTCTAGAGTGGATTTCTTCCCAACATCATCCAAGGACAACCACATTTAAAACATCACCAATTTTGCTATAAAATATGGAGTATTTTCAGGAAAGTCTGCAGATATGCGGATTCGTAGAAGGTTGGAATCAGAGCCCTTACGATGATGAGATAGTGGGACAGCCCTAAACCGTCATGAACTTAATTTGAATTTACCTCAAAGTCTGTGAGTGTGGTATTGAGCCAGTGAGCACATGAGCCAGCTTTTATAACCAGGAGGGTCCAGGTGAACTGCATCATCCTCCCATGTCAGCCAATGAATCTTTTTTCATGGGCAATGTTTACTCTGCCAAGAAACACGGCGGAGTTATGTGACAATCAGTGTATGTTTGTCCTTTGTCTGTTTGTCTGTGCGCAACACTACGGTACTCAAAATCGGAACAACGGATTTGGATGATATTTTCAGGGAAGGTCAGAAATGACACAAGGACCAAGTGATTAGATGTTGGCAGTGATGCGGCTTATAGTCTGGATCCACGGATTTGTTAAAGATTTCTGTATCATTGCAAGATAGCGTCACGGCATCACTGTAACTATGACAACAACTGAATACTACTTAAGCTGCCTGCTGACAATCACATGATTGCGATCCCACTACAGATCGACCGCTGTGGACTTCTCGGGACTTATCCGTCAGAAATCATCCTAGACAGTAAGGGTATGTAAATACAGCCCTCTACTTTTAATATCAAACATGGTACCTTGTGTTTTTTTTGCTCTTTAGTCTCCCTAAGTTAAGTTTCTAACATGTCAATTGATGCGCATTTCTTATCAAACAGCCAGAGGTCAAAAATGATAGCATTTCGAGGTCCAAGCTCCTGCTTCTGGGCAACATCAGATGCAGAATAATGGGAATATGATGGTTTCATGCCCCTTAGGGGAGGTGGGAGATGGTGTTGCTGTGCATGCTAGTTCACTTTCATGGCTTACTGGATACTTAATGGAACTGAGCCATCATTAATTCTACCCGTGCTTTTCCTGCTGTGACAAGTCAGGATGTCTGCTGTGAAGGTGGTCTGTTGCCCCAAGGTAAACTAGATCTGTCTTCAAGACAGCAGGATGCAACAACATGGATGTCGCAGCAGCCTGCTACACAACAAAATAAAAGCTTTGATTAACTGACATTAGCTTCCTTGCTAAAGTTTCCTTTTTATCTAACTCAAAAACACAAACACACATCTTATCTCCACCTTGTGTAATGATCGAATGCTGGAATCAGTGTGTAGGCTGGAAAGCTAATTAGCTGGTCACCTGCAGAACCTAAACAGCATGTAAACATACTTTCAAATGCGACTTCGGTGTGGTTAGATGCAGCTGTGCTACTTACTCTACAACCCATGACATAGTCTGCTACAGCCTCTACACGTTGCGACACATTCTATATTTAATGTGTGTGATTTTGTTTGTGTTGGCGATTGAGTGCAGTTAAGACTTATTATTAGCTAATCCTGCAAAACAGAATACATGACAATATGTTGACATGTCCACCTGTATCATGTGATGGAAAATCCCTCGAAAATCAGTAAAGTCTATAAATGACAGCGAAATGTAAGAGCATGCAGTGAATGAGATGCTCTGGTAAAATCCACTGTACACTACCTACACTAAACAGTCATCAGGCAAAGTTAAGGTGTGTTTATGCTTTCTGTGTCTGTGTAAGGCAGATAGCGAATGTGCAAGCAGGTTTTTTCATGCTACAATGGGAATGCGCTAGTTGGCTGCGCAAAAAGTAAACACACAAGCGGCTCCCATATGTGTTTCTGAAAGGCTTCAGCTTTGCACTTTATACAGAAATAAAAGCTATCACAAAGTGAACTGTAACACCGTATCAATGAGGTAATTCCTGATGAATGCACAGTGGATACAGTTGGAAGGTATAGCACAGGATGTCTGGAGAAAGTAGAACTTGTCACTGTATTTAGCCATGGTACGTGGAAAGTAAGTCGAAATTAAAGCACACTCAAAGTCCAGTAGTGACTATTTGGATTAGAATTGTTCTAATGATGAGTTATAATGGTACGATTGTGTTGCACATTGATGTCCACAAAGGGGTCTCCATGGACCATCATTGATCTAGGGTGAAAAGATGATATTTATACCACATGGATGCTTTTAGATGTGGAAATCCATGGATTGGCCCATAGCAACCAGAGAGCGTAATGGAGTGTTGAGCAGTTACAAACTGTCCAATAACAATGTACATAATGATGCTGTGCAATTTCATAGAAATTTTGTTGTAAATATTTGTATTTTTCTTCTAGAAAGAGAACATATCTATGCACTGTCTGCATTGTGTGCTGCTCTCTTTTTTATTCAAACTGTTCTGTTTGCTGCTGTTACACTGTAAATTTCCCCACTGCGGGATCAATAAAGGTTCTATCCATCCATCTATCTATCTATCTATCTAACTGTCTGTCTGTCTGTCTGTCTGTCTGTCTATCCATCTATCTATCTATCTATCTATCTATCTATCTATCTATCTATCTATCTATCTATCTATCTATCTATCTATCTATCTATCTATCTATCTATCTATCTGTATATCTGTCTGTCTGTCTGTCTGTCTGTCTGTCTGTCTGTCTGTCTGTCTGTCTGTCTGTCTGTCTGTCTGGTCTAGATATGGTAATGCTGAAAGACCGGTTACTACTTTATATATACAAATAAGAATATATCTGCTAGCTAGTGGCTACATACACAACTCTAAAAGAAAGTTAATGTCTTTGCTGGGCAGGTATGGGCAGCTGTTTGGTTACATGTTCAGTTCGCTTGATAGATGTACAATAGTCCAGCTAAATTATGTGTGGCAATAGCTATACATAGCCCACAATGACTTTCTGAATTCCTGATTTCATTTCTTACAATATAACAAAGTCCACTGGCCCTCTATCTCAGTCATCAAAAGAGCCAGGGCCGTGTAATCCAAATTAATTAGATTCTATTTGTAGCCACATTGCTTTGCCTCCACAGCAGTTCTGTTTCATTCATTCAGCCTGCCTCGGTGTGTTTGGTTGATTGACACAGGTAGAGACAGAGTCGGGGGTGGACACACTGATGGAATGGATGAGGAAAAAGGCAGGCAGAAACTGAGCGGCCGCTCATCTGTATGTGTAGGAATTGATTTTCAATAGCAGGAACGTCCGGAAGCATTGCCTGACGAGCATCGGACTGTTCAGCTGTGACGGACCTCCAGCTAGCTGCAGTTTCTCTTTAAATGCAGATCCAACTAACAAACCAAGTGATAGTCTATAATGAAGAGGTAACAGAAATATACATAAATACATGTAGTAAATACTTTCACCCCCTTTTTTTGTTTGATTGTAAAGAAACAGCTTTTTTTTGGCCATTTTTTTCATTGTCAGTGATACCGTAACAGATTTCTGTCATTACAGTGGGTATGAGATAAAGATAAGAAGAGAATAGATAAAATAAATCCAAAACTTGCAAGAAAAATCTGCCTCAAGCAGCAGATACTTTTCAGTTGTGTTGTCACATCCGTATTATAGAAACTGCTGTGAGCCGCTGTAGGCTTCTGCTTACCTTCCCTCCTTGTGTTACTGTAATATTGCTCTATATCACAATATGGTGGAGTCAATACCAGGCGGCTTGCCTTTTAATGAGTCTGTCTGCTGAGATCTTAATCCAGTCCACTCAGCACTCCTCGGCTCAGCGATGTGATAGAAACTGAATGACAAGGGCTGCTGAGGTTATTCCCTGTTTTCAGATAGTATTGACTGTTTGTTTATGTGGGCATAGTGAGGCAGATGAGAATGGAGTGAGATTGATTTCAATCTGGTAATAAGATAGTGGGAAATAAACAGTGGGCAGAGGCTAAAGCCTTCATCTTTTTGTCCAACAACATTTTCTGAGAAGGCTTTCAAGAAGTTGTGTGGTAATTTTTGAGTTGTCTTTTAGTTAGATGCTTATCCACAATATGGTAAGACTGTCCATCCATCTATTATCTATATACCACTTACAAATGTTATGTACTGTGTTCAATGAGTAGTAAGCTGATTACACCTTAGTAAATTTATTCACTTCCCACATGTTAGCATGATTCCAATGTGGTGGTAATTTTTTTTAAAATGCCAGAAACCCATAGTGGGAAATGTTACTTTATAAATTTGAATTTAAGCAAGAGCATAATCAAGTGTCAGATTTGTAGATATTTTCATATTTAATAGTGAAAAAAGCAGTTTATATGATTGAGGATGATGATGATGAATGAATCATGTTTGCTATTCAGACCTACCATTGCATGACTGTGATTAGGTTAACGTACTTCATTTCTTACATTAAAAACTGCACGCCAGATTTACCACTTCACCCCTAAAAACATATTAGCAACAATGGCTGCAATAAATTGCACTTTATTTATGTTACTTATCTCGAGTTTCTTGTTTTTTACTCAATTTCTTACGTCATTGTTGCACGTCCTGCTTCTGTGCCTTTTTTATCTGGCCCCTGGAGACAAATAAAGTTTTCTGAATCTGAATTTAACTGAAATTATTTATTATTTCAAACAATTTAAGACGAGTAGTGGCGTTCACAGTGTGAGGAAGGTGGCATCTGCAAAAGCTGGGGTTCACAGACAATAATGGTGTCCTTTGGTAGTTTTTGCTGCCCTCTAGATCAAAGGCATTGTCAGTACACATAGTACACTGTAATATTTAGAATATCTTTTGTTAGATATGATTTAGCTAAGAACTGTCATGTGGATGACAAATGTATACAGTAACTGTGATCACTGTATGAAATTTTGTGCTGGTTAAGGATCAACTTCTCACTCTGTGCTCTTCAAATATCTGAAGGAAAACTTGATTGATTGAATGAAACTGCCTCAGTTTTCTGTCATCAAAGACAAGCACTGGATTTTTAGTCAACTTCCTTTAACAGTGTTACATGTTGTTATAAATGTAGGTCGCAGTAACAGTGTTTGTGCTTTAAACTTGTTAATGTAGGTGTTAAAACAGCAGATGGCGCTGTAGTGTAAGTTAAAGTTAAGGGCGTGAAATGAACTCGCACACAAACATAGTAATCAGAATTTCCATGACTGATTTTTTTTAAAGTTAAAGCAGCACCTACATCTCCGTCGTCCTTTGATTTTGGCATTTCTTCCGGCAGTGCTCACACAGAAAGCTCTCTGTGACCACATAAAGACTCTCTGATATCATGACTGACTCCTGGCTGGCTGTATCCTCAGTCAACATGGGGTTCCTGTCCAGGTTGACCTTCTGCAGGTTGTTCAGCCTGGATATGCAGCCAGGGACACGGGTGAATCGGTTGTCAGACAGGCCGATGTGCCGGAGCTCCTTCAGTAAACCAATGGAGGCGGGAAGAGTGTCCAGCTGGTTGAGACCCAGGTGGAGCGTTTGGAGTTTTGTCAGCAGGCCGAGCTCGTTGGGGAGGCTGGTCAGACGGTTGTTACACAAGTTTAAAACCAACAGGTTCTGCAGGCGGCCGATGGTCACAGGGAGCTCCTCCAGCTGTGATAAAGGCAGTAACACAATTTATAACACACAGTATCAGGATGTAAAACGTTTAGCTTAGTCTTCGTGCTTTTTTGTTTCAGTGTGTTGCAACAGAGACCGGTATCTTCGATATAATTACACATTCAACACCATAACATGGACACAGTCATGCAACATAATTTAATTACCAATTGGGCAATTGACAGTTTGCCCAAAGGCTGTTTACTCTGTGGTGTTTGTGATCATTTAATTAATTGCAAAGAAATTACAATACAAAAAGAAACTGCAGGAGCTTGAAAGTGACATTAGCATTACGAGATAATCTTGAAGCCTCATCTCGTACATAGGCCTTTATCTGAAATCTAACATCCATCCATCCATTATCTATAAACCGCTTCATCCTCATTAGTGTTGCGGGAGGCTGGAGTCTATCCCAGCTGACTTAAGGTGAAGGCAGGGGACTCCTGGACATGTCACCAGTCTATCACAAGGCTACACATAGAGACAAATAATCACATCCACATTCACATTCACACTTAGGGACAATTTAGATTTATCGCCAACAAACCTCAGCATATTTTTGGACTGTGGGAGGAAGCTGGAGAAAATCCACACATGCACAGGGAGAACATGCAAACTCCATGCAGAAAGATCCCAGGCTGGGACACGAACCAGGGATCTTCTAGCTGCAAGGCATCAGTGCTAACCACCAAGCCACTGTGCAGCCCCTGAAATCTAATATTTTAAACATTTATTCACTGTGTTCCAAATTACATACGTTTTTCTTTCAGCACTATGGTGCTACAGCTGCTCTTCCAACGTACGTCATGTTTCATGCAGTATGCACACAGCTGGGACACATTTCTTAGTCATAACATCACAGCTTGAAACTCAAGCCACTTGTTCACATATCTATCGCAGTCTGCAGTGTGAAATTTGAAGTCAAAAGAAAAAGTATGTGATGTGGAATAGCATCGGTCACATGGAACCATTTGCAACAGTTTAATGTGCTGTCATCTGTCATCGCGTCTTCTGTCACATGAGCAGCGATCCGTCTGTGCTCTCTTGGTGACCTGTTTATACTCGCGTGAGAATCTGTGACGTATCTGATGTGTCTTCTGCTGTGTAGAGGATTGTGGGTCAGAATGGCCAGAAAAGCATGCTGGCTTGTAGTATAAAATGCAGTCAGATGCTGTAGGACTTTTTGGTACTTGACATACTAAATATTGTCCATCCATCCATTATCTATACGCCGTTTAATCCTCATTAGGGTCACGGGGGGCTGGAGCCTATCCCAGCTGACTTGGGGTGAATGTATGGGACACCCTGGACAGGTTACCAGTCTGTTGCAAGGCTACAACTAAATATTGTGAAATACTAAATACGATATAATATGGCAATATGGGTAATGGATTGCACCTACTATTTCAGTTTATCTTGGGCTTACTTATGCTACCGTTCAAAAGTTTGGGGTCACCCAGTTTTCCATGAAAATTCACTTTTATACATATGCTAACATAATGGCACAAGGGTTTTCTAATCATCAGTTAGCCTTTCAACACCATTAGCTAACACAATGTAGCATTAGAACACAGGAGTGATGGTTGCTGGAAATGTTCCTCTGTACCCCTATGGAGATATTCCATTAAAAATCAGCCATTTCCAGCTAGAATAATTGCCACATTAACAATGTCTAGACGGTATTTCTGATTACTTCAGTGTTATCTTCATTGAAAAAAAATGCTTTTCTTTCAAAAATAAGGACATCTCTAAGTGACCCCAAACTTTTGAACGGTAGTGTAGGTTTTCACAAACTAATACTAAATAAAATGTATTAATTATATTTGTAAGTGGATATACAAATAGACAATATAAATATGTGTTCACTTGTTTTACTCGTGTTATTGGAACATAAATCTGATTATATAATCACATTGTGGGGACTCTCCTCCTTTTTGGTGTCAAGGAAATTAATGTAAGTCAGTGTGGTTTCCTCTGAAGTCACTCATGACCTGACATTGTGTGTGTAGATGTGTGTCAGTGTACTCATATTATAAAGTATTTCAGACCTAAATCTGTTTACACAGTGACAATCTGTGAACTCTCTTCTCTTATTGGGACAAAAAGCAAGTCCCTGTGACTTAACTTATTGAATTTCTCTGAAGCGATAGAAGCATGACTATGTTTGGTTTTGTCTGCTTTTATGTGTCTATGAATAAAATTTGACTAGCCAATACTTAATTAACCATTTCACCCCTTAATAAATTCCCGAATAAAGCATACAGTTTGCATGTCACCAGCACATTATATACAAATCCAGGAGAATACACAGATCAGATGATCAATGACACATAAAGTGCACTAGTGACTACAAATACTATCCTTTGGAAGCTTGAAGAGAAGCATAGAACTAACATATAAACCTTTGGTGAAGGTCTTCAGTCGTTTCAGTCACATTTCTGAGATCTAGAAGTGTTATCTTTGATAAGTACGGTGTCACCTCCTCATGGTTCTTGTCTTTGAGTTAGAACAAACAAGAATCATTGGTATGATTAAAGAAAATACAAGAAAACAACCTGCATTCTCTGTGTTTCTAAAGTAAAGTGATATTTGAAAAAGAGATTTCCAAAAATAATTATTAGAATTGATATAGCAGAATGTCAGATATCCTGACTTTTAACCCTTAGACTTCCCATAAAGTAGCTTAACACTGTCCCTGCACGGTTGGCTCATATTTGTTTAACTGACTTTTAATTGTTTTCTTGCAAGCATAAGTTAAGTTATGCTGCACATGATTCAAATCGTTGCAAGTTATCCTTGTTAAGCATACTGTCTGTTAAATCTTGTAGCATAATTTCTTCAGCTGCTGGTTATACTCACATAGTTGCTGTGCAGATCCAAAACACGGATCCCGACAAACTGATCAATAAAATCTGGAATCTTCCTTATCAGGTTCCTGCTCATGTCCAGCTCATCGACCTCACACAGCTTCTGGAGGCACTTTGGCACCGCAGCGATCTCCTGAAAACTGAGGTTCAGCCGCCGTTTCCCATCCACCGTCAGCTCCATGCTGTTCTGAGCCATTTTCAAGGTAATAGTCTTCCCTTTAGGTTGGCTTTTTTTTTTCTTTCCCTTGGCCATGCTGCAGCGGGGAGACCCGGGACAACGATGGGGTCTGTAGTTACCGTGTTCAGGAATGTGACAACAGAGTCGACAGTGGAACCGACCTGCAGGATTATGTTACCAACACGGTCCAGCCAGCTGTAACTGTAGACAAAATGTAGTTTTACCTTTCTCCTTACTTCAAGTAACGGTAACTTCATCACCTATTGTTCCATGACAAAGCAAATTAGCACTGTATTCAGTACTGTTGACAAGAATACAAGAGGATACAAAGTGCCAGGATAAAACAGAAAAACAGTTCAAGTTCAGGAAAAGGTTTAATTCCTTACCGGCATTAAGGAGACCACCTCTTTCATCCAACACACCAAAAAACAAACAAACAAAAAAAAAAAACAAAACAAGGAAGCTACAAAGGAAAACAAGACTTCAGATGTTCTTTCTGCAGCTGCAGGATTACACTCAATTACACAAATCAAAATGTCACGCAACAGTTAACTGAGAGTTGTAAATAAATACTGATCAGACTGCTAAAGAGTAAAGAGTATACATGTGGCTGTCTGCCAGCCTGGACTCCTTTGGCCAGACATGACTTTTGTTTTCATTGGTTCCCAGGCAACTGCTGTTTAGTGTGAGTGTACTTTATAGCTGTGGCCAACCACAGCAGGACAGTTTGTTCTTTTAGTGTCACTATTTGGAAGAAATTCTGAAAAATGGCAGCAAACGTTTCTAGAATTATTTTCTTCTAAAAGAGAAATCACACATAAATGCTGTTGACTGACTGTAGGAAGCAGTGGAAGATGTGATTTTCTTCAGATGCTCCGGGGTTTCCGAATAGAAAACAACAGAACAATGACACCGATCTGCTCATTACATATTGATTTTAATGGGTGTTGGTTCCACTGGAAAGTTTCAACATGTGGCCCAAAAGACTAATAAAAACAACATTATGCAGTGGGTTTTGCTGAATCATGTTTTTTTTTTTTACCTTATTGTATCGCCTCTCATCCTAAAATATTAACACTTATAAATCCCCTTTTTGATGAGGCTCATTCAAATCTCCATGTAAATGTCAAAACTACAAATGACCTTGTATTTAATACTTCATTTAAAACTATAAGATTTGTCATTTTAGTGGTTCTAATAGCCTAATACAGTTTACCAAACAGCAAGCATAAATGTAATCATGAAAAAACTGGAAACCTCGACTGCAGCTTATGGATAAAATTTCTCTTGATATGTGACTCTGCGTGGGACAGCTCATCTGTCTAAATAATGAAATGTTTACAGTGCCATTGCTAGTAGACCTTGATTAATCCTGTTTCCATATCAGGGATAATTTATAGTGATAAGTAATTAATGACATTACCGCTGTTCTTTATGAATAAATGCTTGCAACTCTCATGTTCATTTTGATCCTGCTGCTGTCTGATGCTGCAGGTATTTAATAAAATCAGAGCAAAGACTACTGCAAACAACTGGAAGTAACAAACTAAACTCCAGCTAGCATTTCCTCAAAACCCGGATTGCATTCTTTTCTGGTGAGTGTTGTTAATCTTAACTTTAATATTCTGTTTATATAAAGTGTGAAATTATGGGGCTTAGGTAGTGAGAAGGTAGTTCTGTGATTTTTGGGAACAAAAATCTTATCCTGATGTCATTCTCGTTTGACTCTCATGTCTTTTTTTGCTATAAAACATCTCATCGCCTACAGCGATGTCCAACTCCACACAGAAAAGGTCATCCCTGGCTCCAATGTAGAGCGTCCAGTTGATGTGTAGGATCCTCTGGATGTGTAGAGGTTCATGTCTCAGCCACGTTCTGTGCTCACAAACTGTGTCTTTTTGCAGTCTGTGATGCTTTTGAGCAATATTGGTGCTGAACTGGAATACATACACTTTAGGCTTGTCCATGTTGAAAATGACAGAAATGTTATTAGGTCAGACCAAGGTGCATGTCTGAAAGGGGTTTAAATGAAGTATAAATAGTGTATACAGCAATCAGGTCAGATGCAGTGTGAAGAGTGTGATACCGTGCAGTGAATTGTCACGCATGGGAAATAAATTTGACCTGTGCTCTTTTACACCGACTTGTAAATAGTTGCCTGTCTGACCCATTTGCCAAGCTTTGACATGATACAGCAGCGATCTCTTCCTCACAAACACACACAGACTTCTGTCAGCAGTGAGTTTAATGTATCACATGCTGTAGCTGCAACACACACATTACTCAGCTGTGACTGCTCCAAATTTAGCCTCGTGCATTTCAGATGATGCACTTTTACTTAATTTAAACATACACAGTAACTCCTGCTGACCAGCAGGTGGTGCTGTCTTCGTAGAAATCTTTTTGGCAAGGCATCACATCTACACTTAAATCAGTGTAGCTCCCAGCTGGAAGTCGTTAAGATGCTGCCAATTTATGTATGTACCTGCAATGTAAACAACTAAAGTAGGCTCTTATAATCAATCACAGCACAGTTTTATATTTTACATTTAGAAAAATTGTCAAAAGTAGCTGAGGAATAACACCAGTGTCACAAAGAACTTTGAAACTACTTTGTACATCCAAAATATCAGTCATGGCCAATCAGAGAGCAGAAAATTACCTTATCAACTTGTCACAGAGTAGGAGAAGCACATTATTTAACCAGGCTTTTAAGAGAACTCTACAAGTTTGCTTGAAACCCAGATTCCAAAACTGAAAGCTGTACACAGAACCTGGATAATTAGAGTTGGACAACTCATTCAAACCTAGTTATTATTTTTAGACCTGCTTGCTAAATCAGGTCATTTATGAAAGCACACCATTAAGGAAAAATCCCACACATTAAGACACACTTGAATTAGGGCAGTAAACATAATCAACCTGCAGAAAGAAGAAAATCTGCTTGGGTCAGGGGTTGCATTTCACCGTGCAAAGCATAAGCAGACGTGGTGCTGCAGCCTGTGGAAAAAGTAGCCACAAAATGCCGTATTCTTAGCAATGTTAAACAGATTCAGACAAACTCAAACCCTGTTTACTTCCTACCAGTTTGATCATATCTTTCTTTTGTGTTTATTTATTTTTCATTCTCCTGAAACAGAAGACTAATACAGTTAATTAGCCTGAGTCATTTTCCTGCACAGTGTGAAATACAGGTCAGGATATATGCAGGTCACAGTGCAGGAAACGGTGCTGACCTAATTGAGGTAGGCAGTGCACGCAGGAGTTCAGATTACGTTTAATGATTAGAAATACGAGCAGTGTGTGTTTGTGTGTCTGTGTGTCTGCGTGTATATGCATGTAGAGAAAGTGAGAGAGCGCTACTTCTAAGTAGTACGTACTGTAGTCTGGAAAAGTTAATGTAATACAAGGCGAGGATGCTTTCGAAAACAATTCCCTTGTTTCATCATTTAACGTCAAAGTGCAATAAACAGAAAAAATACTAAATACATTCATATCCTTGCATTCACAATAGCATAACTCTTGGTACTTGACAGATGTTCCAACCACAGAGAATTTGCAGCAGCTCTTCTTCTTAAACCTCCTCGATACCTTTTTGCAGGTTATCCCCAGGTGGCAACCTCTGGGGCTGAGAAATGAAGCCAACATATGAGTTCCAAAACCTCTGGTCCTTAAATGGCCTCTTAAGGCAGACTGCAAAACTGAATAAATCCCCATAGACCTCCATGGTAAAATGCCCAACTTTACAGCAGAAATAAACTTGGTATAATAAACTGTTATAGTCTGTACAGCTTATTGCCCCATTCATGATAACTGCATTGGGAATGAATTTTGATAAAATTCACCCATTTAAATTGTATTAAAACTTGAAATTATGCATTATTAAGAGCCTGGCCGGGGGTGACGGGTAGGTGTCGTCAAACGATGTTGAGATCAGATGTCAGGCTGTACAAGTTGTGGCAAAACAGATTCAGAGTCGATATCATGCCTCAGAATGAATCTGAGACAGATTTTTCTACCTGACAGATAAGTATTAAAACATCTCAAGCCCTTAAAATGTTTGCACAGCTGCAAATAGTATTTTGGTCATATGTGTACCAGCAAACCCTACACAAACTAAGGCCATCTAGGGCGAGCTACTATAGCTAACAAGATAGCAAACAACTATACTTCATGAAGGTTGGCCTCTGCAGCTAACAAGCTAAAAAAAAAAAAAAAATTAGCTAGAGCTACGTAACGTAGCTTGTAAAAAGCTCAACAACAAATAGTATGTTATTGAGCTGTAGCTGCTATATCTAACAAAGCTATTGACAAATACTAGATTAGCTATGGCTAGCTACTGTAACTAACAATAGCTAAACAATATACACTAGGTTAACTTGTGTTGACTACTGCAGCTAACAAGCTAAACAACAAATACCAGTCTTCCTAGAGGTAGCTGCTGTAGCTAGGAAGCTCAAAAGCAAATAGTAGGTTATCAAGGCTAAGCTACAGTAGCTAACAAGCTAAGCAACTAAAACTAGATTAGGAAGTAAGAGCTACTGTGTCTAACAAGATAAACAACGCATATTAGATTAGCTGAAATCAACCACTGTAATTAGCAGGCCAAACAACAAATAAGAGGTTAGCTGCTGCTAGCTTCTTTAACTAACAAGCTCAAGAACAATTGCTAGTTTATCAGGGTTAGCCACGCTGGCTAACAAGCTAAATAATACCGTTTTAGTTGGGTTGGTTACTGTATTTTGAAAAAATAAACTAATATTAAATTAGTTGGTTAGTTAACGGGATCAGCTAATTTAGTGAAGGAGGTAAAATATGTCTGTAAACAAGGAAAAAATTGCACCATAACAGTTTCAAGACATGGCTAAGTAGGTGCAATGGTAACACTTTAAATTAGGCCCCACTACCTAGTATTTATTAGCAGCTATGATAAAATGTAGTTGTGAGCTGATACAAGTATTTGTTAAATGTATTTGTCAACAACTATGATTCCTTCTGTGGACAGCCACAGAAGCTAGTGTATCAACAGTTATTTCTTGTATGTCTTATTCTTATTGTTTCGGTCTGGAACAGGTGCACAATATATTTCACTGCGCATTATACTATGTATAATTGTGTTTGTGATAAATAAAGGTCTTGAGTCTTGAGATAATAAGTGGCAATGTAGTAAAATGTAGTTTTAATAGTATGAAATATATCTTCATGAAAGAAGTTCGACTCATTGATAGATACTGCACATCAAACGCTTGACAATGTCCATATAGCTTCTTGCAATTGCATTATTGTGTGTTAAAAACTATTTATTAAATATTTCTGTGCTGCTAAATAAGGGGCATTACAGCATAGTAGTAGCAGGTAAAGAGCAAACAGTCACATTGTCTAAGAGCTAAATACAGAATTAAACATAGTGATACAAATAGCAGATATTCAATAAGACTTAACAATGAAAGTCAAGACCCAGGACGGACATTGTATATGCCATCATCATTGTATTTCATTTACTAACTTTCCAGCAAGGATTTCCTCTCTTTTACTCGCTCATTTCCTTCCTTCCTGTCGTCTTTCACAGCTGCTTGACAGTCACTTTAAGCATTTTACTGCTGGTTGCTACAATAGTTTTACACACCGTGTTATCATCCAAGCATGTTGTCATCAATAATTTTTGTGAATGCATTCACAATTAAAGCCCCTGAAGTTTCCTGCTCGAGCATGTTAGTTCAGTTTGCTCTGATGATATAATTAAGCCTTGACAAACGACTAAAGTTTTATATACTAAACTCTTTAAGTGTCTTTAAAGGCCCTTGAGTATGACACTTGATAACTATATTGTGAAACAGAAATATACTAACCACAGACTACTTCAATCCAAACCACGAGAAAACTCAAAGGATCACATGGCAGACATAGCGGCGAATTATCAGTAAACACTTCTCAGTTTTGTTGTGGTGTCATGTTTTCACTTCCCTTTAAAACTGCTTAGGTAGTTTTCCATGAGCGGAGGGGAAAAATTCCATAAACAGCAAAGGAAAGTAAAATAAATTTAGAGCCAGTAATAAGAGACTGAAGAGCTGTATGAAAAACAGAAGAAGAAGATTTACAAAAGTAGATGATATATTTCATAGTTGCTCAACCTTTACAGGATACAGAATGTTTCAGTATCTTGGATGGGGCCTCTTCCCACTCAGGATCAGACATATTACCCACAGCGCCGAGTGTAATCTCCTGAATTTGTCGCTGAGACTTTGTGTTTCTTCCTCTCTAGCATTCTTATGCTCGCTTTGTCTTCTTTACAAACTATTGTTTAGCCCTGCTGAAGCAAAACAAGAGTAAAGCTGCTTTTGTGCAGAGATGAGTGATGGCTTGTTGGACATGTTTAGGAAAGCTGGCACCGTGGGGGCAGAAGCATTTTTGTGTTTGTCTAAGCTTTGAATGGACGTGGCTTTCCCCTCCTCTAAACTGTGAGACTGTGTTGTGTCTTTACGTCAGGTCTGCAAGTTCAAAGAGCTCCTTTGCTTTTTGTAAATGTTTGTCCGTGTTTCATTCAGGAAAGCTCAGTACAGACTTCTCAAAATATGCACTACGACGGTGAGAAAGTGTTTTCGGTGGTTCATGTAATCTTATGATAAATGGATGACTGAGTCAGGATTAGTTTGCTGGCACAGTTTACACACATGTCTTTGAATGTTTCAGAGCCTCAAGTATGAGACATGAAGTAATTAGTCATTACTTATGAGACCTTGTAATTATTTCCACTGAAGTTCCTGAGGAAATGTATTATCCAGCTGTGTGAACATGACGAAAACGCATTTCTGTAAACTTGCATAGAAGTGATAATTTGTATTTTGACTGTAGAAGAATTGTGTGTTTTCTGAATAAAGATCTGTTGGTGATTATCTACAGTAATGTCTAAAGACCACATGTTTAATTTTGCAGGTTCATTGCACGCCAAGCTCCATGAGCTGGATCTCGTAAAGTCTTGATTGCAATTTGTGTCGGACTAAACAACATCAGGATTTATGCAACAGATTGTACAATAAATGCCTGGTGATTTATAATGCTGTGATGTGAATAGAACAAACAACATAAGCACAGACAGGTCGTCTGCTTGCATCAATCACGTTAGAACTAGTTACAGTGTGAGGAATTTGGTGAAAATTTCTGAACACTGGTCTCCAATGGACTTGCTTTATTATCTGCATGAATAAAATATTCTGCAAAATCCCTCACTAAACACAGGTTATTCAGGACTAGTTTCTAAATAGTTACCCTTTTTAAAGGATGCCCATTTGTCCTTTTGCTAAACTACCTTTCTCTATTTTTAAATCTACATTATTTCGTTCTTTGTGGTTACTTGGGGTCAGCGCAACCATAAACTCTATATAAACGGATGTAAAAGTACGTTGGACGTAGCCTCCAGTCCGGAAAAGCAAAGTCAAAGCAAAGGGCCTTAAACCTGCATTCTTTCTAACAGCCTGCAGGGGGCGACTACTCGGGCTGCAAAAAGAAATCAGATTGTGTAGAAGTCTATGTGAAAATAACCGTAATTCCGTATGTTCACTTGCTAATTGCAAATTGTCTTTGTCTGTTGCTTGGTGCTGGTCAGGTGGAATTCAGCAGAATTTTTAGAGCCTTTTCATTAAAAAGAGATGCTGGGTGTGGTTGTACAAGATGCTGATGAGAGACATAAGCGACAAACACTAACATTGTACGCAGCAGAACCCAAACTAAATGACACTTAAAAGGTCAGAAGGGCTGAGGGGACCTGTGGATTTGTTTCCATGGTCAGGGATGGATTTTGAGACAGTTGGGCAAACACACATTGAAGGCCCCCAAAGGCAAGACACCCGACTGAAAGCAGGAGCATCAGTTGTGGTCACTTGCAGTTTCCATTGTAGGTCATGTTTAGTCTTTTTGTGATGGCTTTGTGCTTTTTGTAGTCCTTTGACTTTGCAAAAAGAAGCATTCACAGGCCCCTGGTCCTTCACCCGGCAGACCTGTAGTATAATCCTCCCACGTTTATGAGCGACAGCTTTTGTCATAAATGACACGCAGTTATTTGATCCATTAATATAAAACTTTTATTGAATCAGCTTTAAGTAAAATAAAATATGGTTTGAAGTGTTCCAAAGTATAACACTAGATGAAAAGACAAGCAAAGCAAAGTCAGGGAAACCTCATTCTGACTTCATCCGTTTCATCATTTACAACTTTGCACCCGCATCACTTTTCTCACTGGCTACTAATCTTTAAAGTCATTGTAATATGATGTCATCACGTTGGGGAGCCCAAAGGGGTGACAGGCAGCCGGCCGGCTGGCGAGTCTGAGCCTGACAGGCTGTTTTTTATTAGTCCTGCAGTTCCACAAAACAGCAGAGTGAATCATAGCACTGACAGATGACAGTCGCCCTCACTGCAGACTAATAAATGGCGTAGTGAAATATCCCACTGGTTACTGTACGTCTGTTAAACACATCCAAGTGCAAAATGAAAAGCTGCCGAAGCAGATGCCATCATCTACTACTATTTTTAATGTACCAAATCTTCCAAACTGGCACATATTTATACTCTTTTAGCTGACTTACGTAGCAAACCTGCTCTCCTTTTCATTTTCAGAGCTGCTCTGTTCGGACGCTGAAACAGAGTGAGCTGTTCAAACCGTCTGTTTTTTCTGATGTTTTCTTTCCTAGTCATCGACTAGGAACTTGGGAAACAAGCAGTCTCCTTCCAAATTTATGAACCGACTTACACACCGTGTATTTCTGGACAATGAGAAATCTGGGTTAACTTGTTCACCCGCAGGACAGTTGACTGGTTCTTTTGAGGCTGCAGTTTGTCTCTCAGCAGTTCAACCCTCCACTACTGTATTCCAGTGTGTTTTATGAAAAGCAAACAGCTGGAAGCCCTGTTGGTTTTGGACGCCTGTGGCCACCGTCCTCGTGGACCCGGTTCAAGGCCTTTATTTCTTGTACTTACAGAAAGGATCACAGAAGACGAGGTCAGTCTTCCAACATGGACTGACCGTATACAGGACACTGGATGTGTCTTACAGTTTGGAGTCTTAATCTAATTCCTCCTTCCTGTGATTTCCACGGGCTGAAGTCTTTCATTATTCTGTTTTTTTGCCCTGAGGCTGGTGTAGCTATGCATTACTTTAACCACACAGGATATGATGGTTGTAGACTGTGTGTTTACTATGCATTGTATTTCTATGGACGGAGATAGCCTGCATGGGACAGAAAGAGTGCAGACGCACGCAACAGTCTCAGCTTTAACAATAGGTTTTGTTGGGCTGCTTTACTGGTGACATCAGTTGTTTCTTTTTTAAGGGAGCAAAGCCTGTCGGTTCGTGCTCCGACAAGAAACCAAGCTTCAGTTTCTCCCACACCTCCAAGCCGATCTATTTTTCTTTCCCCATACAAGTCTAGAATTTCTTTAACCTCCTTCTCTGCTCTTTTTCATCCCTCCTTTCCTCCCTGTACCCCCATGCCTTTCCCTTTCAACAATCCCACCCACTTAAACAATTTAAAATGTATTTTTCTTGCTTATTATATTTCATTGCTATTGGACCACTTCCCTCCTACTGACCTGCCTCTTTTTGTCAACTCCAAGTGTTTTCTTTTTGGGTGAGACATTTTCATAAAACCTCCAGGGTTCCTTTTGTTTCACACACAGTGAACTTCCACTCTTTTCCTTTTCAAAACTAATTTGGAGGCTGCAAGTAAACGAAACCTAACAGTTAAGTCCCCCCCCCTTTCATTATAGCTCCTTCAACACCACAAGAGTAGTTTACACCCATCCACCCTGCTAACGGCTGCACCCCCTCATGTCTACTATTTATGTCAGCATGGAGACGAAAATCTGAGCTTTAGTCACAGTGTGATTACTAAAGATTAACACTGAATGCATATTAATAACAGGTGGAGGCATGAGGATCAGTGTCTTGCAGAATCTTTTGCTGTAGAGGTTAGGGCTCCAGACATGATTGCTTTTAATCCAAATCATCACGTTATCTTTCATGGAATTACTACTAACATTTTTTTTTTGGTCGAAAGAATTATACTGGTGTCAGTTAAATACAACCAGATGACTTGTGTCAGACAGAAAATACAACAACTTTTGCTGTTAACCAACCCAGTCTCCAAAAGATTACGTTACTATACAACTAAATTGCGTTCTCAATTGCGTTTTGAAAGAAACATAATTTTTCCCAGTGAGATAACAGTATGGGTTAGGAAGCAGGAAGACATTCCACTTTCAGAGAGCCACATCGACCATCTTGAGAGGCTGGAGAGGCGGACTCAAGTTTCATTTTAACTCACTGCTTATGTTTTTACTATTTGGTTTGGGTAAGGCACCAAAACTACTTGGTTATGTTAACAAAATATACTTGGGTTCTAACTTTTACCCTTTCACTACTGTACATACTTGTCAGAAGCCTTAACTTTAACCATAAAAAGGACTTGATTAGGCTACGGAAACTATAATGATTTTTGCTTAAATACACCCTTGCAGAACATGTTTGCAGCTTCTCAATTTTATGTATTAAAAGGGTAATGAGTCACATCCCATAAAATATACAAGATCACTTCAGAAACGTCTTGGCCTCACAGGAGAAAGACTGTTCTTGCATTATTTTGCAGCATAGTCTCCTTTAACTTTAATGTACTTGGTCCACCTATGTCGAAGCTTTACTAACCCTTTATGGAAGAATGTCACATCTTGAGCTCCGAGATTCTCCTCAACAGCATTGATGACTTTATCATTACTCTGAAAATGGTGAACATGTAAGTTTGACTTTAGTTTGGAAAACTGATAACCGATAGCCTAACCCTTACCTGAAGTCAGACAGTGCAGGTCAGTGAGTAAGGTGCATGGGGCAACAGTTTCACACCACATTTGGCTGCTTCTGCCACCTGTAATGTGTGAATGGACACGATGTCATGGAGCAAACCAGCTCAAACCTTTCCTCTCCTTTTTCTTTGGTTGCTACAAACATTTAAGTTTTTGTGGACAGTGATATAAGGCTTTATAGTATACAGTTATGCTCCGAAATGGGAGTTAAACCCCTTGTTTGTGAGTGAGGCCAAAAACTTTTTATCCTCTTATGACTGTTTTGCAGAAAAAGAGCAAAAGCCAGAAAGCAATGCAATTGATGGCAAGGATATGTTAGGTAGAAAGCAGCCTCAATGTTTGTCATGCTAAATCATTTTCACACTATACATTTCTGCGTAATAATGTTGTAACAAGACGACAGCCATGCTACTAATGCATTGAGCTTAATACTACCATCAGCATGCTGACGTGCTCACAGGGACAATGCCAAAATGCCCATGTTTAGCGGTATATTGATATAATGTTCATAATCTTAGTATAGCATGTTAGCCTGCTAAAATTTGCATTGTAGTGCAGCTGAGACTGATGGGAATGTCATTAATTTTGCAACGTATGGGAGTAAAAAATGAAATGTCACGCAAGTGCCAAAAACTGCAGTTCCTGAAACGGCTGGGTTAAAAAATGAGTTGCTTGATTCCAGTTGTGGAAACACTGGCCTTAAACTGTCCAACTTTACAGCAGAAATAAACATGTTTACAGCCCCGTATAAAAATGGTTTTGGTCTCCATAGCTAATTTACTTGTTCATGACAACTGTACTTGTCTTGAATTTTATTATGAATCATCCGTTTAAATTGCATTAAGGCTTAAAGTTAGGCATCAAGATCACTAGAGTCAGTGGGCTTTTCCTCTGGGGACCATGAATGTTTGCACAGTAATTTAAGGAAAATGTATCCACTAGTTTGGAGTTATTTCAGTCAGGACCAACGTCATCAACCAACCAAAGAGCCACCCACCTAGTATGACCAAAAACCACTCCTCTGGACGCTACTGTTCATATCAACCGTCAGATTTATTTCACTAATTGATACACACTGTACAGCTGAAATGTACAAAATAAACACGAGCAGAAATGCTGGAATGTTGATGAATGCAGAGGTCAGTGGTGGGCAGAGAGGAAGGGAAAAGAGAGAGGAAGAGAGCACAGAGGCACAATTCACACACATGGTTCTAGTTAGTGGACTCCCATTAAGGACAATGTGGTCTGGAAGAAACTTTACATTTCACAGTCTCAGGGCATTTTTAAGACACTTCTACCCACCACTAGAAGGTCACTTTCAGTCGCTTGGTTTCATAAAAAACATGCTGTGCAACTGAAATGAACATTAGAGAGCAACAATGGAAAATTGGAATGCTAACAAATGCAGAGGTCAACAGTGGTTAACGTTGTAATGTAATATACAGTTACGGGAACAGAACATGTCCAAGTCTGTAACGACCAGCTTGCTGTAGGAATTTGTTGTACATTTGCAGTTATACCTAGAAATCCTTGTCCTGTGTTGTTCATTTTGCATTTATTGACACAAGATGTCCTCCAGTAGCCATGTAAGTTATATTGTTTACAATTAGACAACTTTCATTGTATTATCTACCAACATGTCTTTTTTGACTAGAGACGTGCCTTTCATCACACTAATCCTATTTTATATAAATATAAGACAGAAACCCATAACTAGCTAATCATAGTTGTCACATAGTTTCTTAGAAAGTGGTTACATAATTCCAAAGCAAATGCCACCCACACTTTTTGTACCTACATGTGTTTTAGTCAAATCACTGTACTCAAGTGAATTTAATTACTGTCTCAGACTTCATGTTAGATTAATAGCTGGTTTGGCTAATGTTTGACAACTGCAAATGAGGCAAAAAGCCACTCCGAGATGAATTTCAGAAGATATTTAGCAACCATGCAGCAATAAATTCCAACTCCATCTGCGTGGATAACTCCACATAAGATAGTAGAAGTCTTGGGGGAAGGGAGGGATCTGGTGCCTTTGCGTCTGGGTTTCAAGTTGTTTTCAAAAAGCTCTCCTTTGCTTTTCCATGCTTGAATCCAGAGGATCATTAAATGGAAAAAGAGTCCAAAGTATTTTCACACTCCGATTCGTGGAAAGTGAGAAAGCAAGGAGACCATAGCGTAGGTATGCATGCAGGATTACAGCCAGTATGGCCTCTGGTTCTTATCTCCAACAACAAAATCACCTCAAGATTTAAAGTAAACTGTGACTGATGTTAATGTGAAACAGCCCAAACACGGGTCTCAGTCTGTCTCCGTTGGTAGATCAGGTGTCACAATTGTTTGCAGCTTTTTGGATTTACAGTATGTGCCTTTGTGTGTGAGCCTGCGACTGTGTTTGGCCTTCATGTAACTCCACCCTTGTATGTATGTATGTATATGTAAGTGTGTGTGTTGCTAACAGCCTGTTAAGTTGACGTTGGCACCAGATGAAAGGGCTCGCATGGTCTCACATACTTGCCTGTGGGGGGAGGTCGGGGGGCTAATTGCTGCTTTAGCATCAACTCTGTGGAGCTGTGGTCATTATAAACTGCAGCCTGACACACAAAAACAGACTGAGCACAGATGCTGTGAGGCAGATAATGCTGGGAACACACTCGAACTAAATCACATTTGATAATGCATTGGCTCACATTCATAACAACGGATGTCTCTAATTTACTTTGTCTATCCTTCATAAATCTGCTTTCTTTAGATGGGGTTTCCCACAATTCATTGCGGAAGCGAGTTAAACCGGCTTAAGAAATATCAAAGACATAAGGCTATCGCAGGAACCAGGCCTGATACACTAAATTATATTTTGCTGCTTACATTGAGCCTTGATGTACTACAGTTTAACAAAATGCCAGCATCTAGAATAATGTGTATTCATGAGTTTAAAGGAGCAATTTAACATTTTGGGAAGTAGCTTGGGTGGCAAGATTGCTCATGTTGCTACATTAAATATAAGCTAGCTTAGCTTGGGACAGTCCCAAAGACTCGGAGCAGTGGAAACAGCTAAAGTTAAAAAACTACACCTGCTGACAGCTCAATAATGAAGTTAAAACATTGTATTTGTGGCTTTGTTCATCAACAAAGAGTTACTATGCATAACTTTAAATAGTAATGCTAGCCTTCTACCTAGCGGGAGTTAGGCTAGCTGTTTTCCCTTTTCTTCACTCTTTATGCCAAGCTAAGCTATTCACCTTGTAGCGATAGCTCCATACTTAAAGGATATTTCTAGTTCATTTCATCCTGTTGTTATTCCCTCTCTTGTGGCTACTGTATCTCTGTGCTAACCTCTTATCTTCTTGTTATAGAGATTTGAGGAGGACAGTGCAGTTTTCTAAAAAATACAACTTTTACATGACTCATTTTACACATTGGTTTCAGTCTCCTCTTACAGAGACAGAAGGTAAACACATGAATTATCCACCTGGAATGGACATTTTGTTAACTGCATAGGAATCTCCATCCATGGATACTTGCCGTCTGACCTAATCACCCTGCTCATTCGTCCACACAGTTTGTTTCCAGATGTGAGGCAAACTTTCTGGAAACTTGACAGCTAAATGGAATGATGGATATACCCAATGAATCAGCTTGAGGACAGTTGCAAGGCATTTCACTCAACAGGCTAAGAGCTGAGACAAATGGGAAGTAGAGGTAAAAACACTACAGTGTGTCTCTGGAAACCAATGATATTTCTGTGCTCAGTGCTCTGCTGCAGACTGAAGAGAAAATTGTTGCTGCAAATAGAGGGACCTGTTGATGGCAGATGATGAAAATTCCATTCTGTCTAGCTGGTCTCTACAACAGAGGTGGAAACTCCAAAGTTAGCCTGACACGAGAAAGCAGTATCATTCTTATCTAACACTTGGCAAAAAAGTAGATTAAGGATATTTCCCAAAATGTCGAATTAGTTCTTTAAAATCAGAAATAGCAGCAATGTTCTGGAGAAACCTTGATTGTCACTGGTTGTTTTAACCGCACACCACAGGACGTGACCGTGCTGACATCAGGTTGCAAATACCACATCAAGTACTGTATATCTGATAGGATCGATGAGGCTCAGCCAGCAAGTCCAAACCTCCAGTTTCCCTTCCGATTGTCACAATGGACAAATCAGGTCTAAATCAGCACAAAAGTCTTCTAATGTGTTCTTAGTTCAGGCTACACAGGATTTAAACATGGGTGCAAAAGAAAATGAAGTAATACTTCAGTATAAAAAACAGGTCCTTTTGCATCTTGGTCTCATAAAAGAAAAGTTATATCAAAGTTCATATAAAATCATATGTACAATTAGGTCATAAATTTGAGACATTACACATTTTCCCTTCATAAACCATTTGAATACAAAACAGTACAGACTATAAATAGACAATACTTTTTACAGAAGGCACAGTTATTAGTGGTGTATTTTTCTCTCATAGCTGCTGCTCCTCAAACAGTATCTGGGCGTACACCGTGCCGCTACATGATGCCTTGGCCTCCGGAATTGGCTTCACCAGATCCAGTTCCGCGTATGTCAGATTCTCCTCCACTATCTTCGGCTAGACGTGGAGGAAAAAGAGGGAGGGAAGGGAAAAATAATGATGGAGGAGAGGGGGAGAAGGAGTCAGTAGTGAGAAAAGGAAGGTTGAGAAAAGACGTTTATGTAAAACTCCATTAGGCTAATTACAGGGCTGAAGATGCTGTAGATTTACTGGGTAAATCATTGGGTTTGGTAAATGTGAGCAGCCTGTGTGCAGATGCCTCCTTGCAGAAGTTCTCGGTTGAGGTTGCCAAAGAATCAAATACTTCATGTGGCATTTTGTGCCATTAAAATGCTAAGTTGCCACAGAGGCACTTCATTCCACTGACAATTACAACATTAAGCTTGAGTTATGGGGCACATTTCATGACATTTTCTGGCAATTTTTGCTTACAGACATTCCTGTAACATGTTGCTTCCTTTTCATTATATTTGCAACAGTAACAATGGTAGACTGTCACTATGAAAGCTTTGCATGGTATGACAAATTTCAAACACAATGCATGTGTGCTGCTAGAGAGGTTTTCTTCTTAGTGGAACACACTACACTTATAAAAAAAACATACGTACCTATAAATAAAACAGGCAATAGGATTACTGAAAGCGAGCAAAGTGTAAAAGGACATGAATGGTACTCACCAACACTACTTTCCTCGGTTGAGGCTTTAAAAGTTTGGGTTTGCGTGTTTTGTCTCCAATGGGCGCTGCAGGGACAAAACAAAAGTTGATGGTTTGGAATGTATAGACTGTAGACTTAGCATCAGTTCCAGTTCCAATTAATCTGGCCTTTCTGAATCCCGACAGGATGGTTTCGGTTGTCACTGAAGTTTATGCTTTGTCGATCCATCCAATGACTTACTGGAAAATTGCATGGCACATCTTCCCGGTTGCCGTGAAGTAATGTTTACTCCTTGGTCATGTCGGTCAGTGTGAAATAACATTTAAGAACATGTGAAATTGGGGTGCCCGTATAGCTCAACGGGTTTATTGGGCGACCAATGTACAGGGGCTGGTCCCCGACGCAGCGGCCCGGGTTCAGTTCCTGCTCACGGCCGTTTGCTGCATGTCTTCTCCTCTGTTTTCTGTCTGTCTCTCACTGTGCCTATCGCATAAAGCCGAAAAGGCCAAAAAAAACATCATGTGAAATGGTATATTTTAACATATACAAGTCGCACCCGAGTATAAGTCACAGGACCAGCCAAACTATGAAAAAAAGTGCATCTTATAATCCGGAAAATACGGTAGTTGTGATTTTAGTATCAAATGTCTACATTTTAATTTTGACTATTCAGAATATAATTCAAGATGCATTAACTCCCCTCAGTTCAAAGTATTTTCATTATTTATTTACATATCTAAATTCAGTTTGAAGTCAGAATGATGTTCTAGATATCTTTAACTGGAATCATTACATGTCAAAATTTCATTACAGGTGTTTTAAATTATAGTTTTAGGATGCAAAATTACCTTGCAGATATTTGTAGTTACATCAGAAACTACAGCAAATGGAAGGTAAAGGCGGATACAGCTTCGATTTCAAACATATTATGGCCCTGCAACCATAACAAGTAGCTTGCTAATTTCTTTCAACCACTAATGTCTAATGAACGAAGTTCTCCTTCTCCATGCCTGCTTGCTGAAGAGCTCTTCCTAAATCACAATATTTTCTGACAATTTAATCCATCATAGCAGCTGCCAATACTTTTGCTGCTAAAATGTAGCAAAGAAGACCTATCATGTTAATTAGTGAGCTTTAAACGGCTTTTATGATGATTTTTAGTTAGTGTTGTGTTTACAGAGATTCATTTAAAACAATTACCCTAAGAATTTTTCAAAGCACTCAAACCACAGTGTGCCCACTCACATTTTTAAATGTCTGCAGTCTAGTTGGGAGGAGTGGGATGTGATTAAGATGGTACTGAACTCGTAGTGACTTTAGAAATGTTCTTTGCTTTCAGTGGGAAAAGATGATGTATTGCGTTCCATTCACTACTTAAGAAGTACATTTGGTGTGACTGAGCTGTGGTTCAAGAGTGAGAAAGTATTCGCTGTCAACTTAAAGGAGCAACTCCATAACTCAAACGTTTATATACGTAATATATGTAATGCCAGCATGTGTTCATGTTTGGAGCCTTGCAGAATAAAATTAACCATGAGTAAACCTACGTTCTGGACTAACGCCTGTACTCAGCTAGTTCTATTTTTGTTCTTCACAGAAAAGAATCAGTAAAACAAAATACCATGTAAGGGATTATAGTCAGACTCATTCTGAGTTTTGGCTGTGGAAAAAATGAATCGGAGTGAACTTTTCCAGCATGTTTCAGTACATGTGAATGCACAACAGATTGTGTTTACCTTTCGCTGGTATCTCTGGTGGAATCTCCTCCTGGTAGTCTCTGCTCCTTTTCTTCCTGTACCTCCTCTCCTTCTTAGGTAGAGCAGGAGACACACTGACCACACTGGTTACGGTTTCTCCTGAGCTGGAGTGGACACAGATCAGCAAAGAGTCAGGACATGGCTGGATATTGTTATGAGGGAAGATTATTTGTTCTAAAATCTTACCTGTTCTGAGGGCTTTTGACCAAGTGGTAATTGTCTGTTGAGATATAACACAAATTAGAGTTTTTAGTTTAAGGAAACTAGCGAAATCAAAGACAGAAAGATGATTGAAAGAGGAGAGAATAGGATGGAGACACTAGAATATGGGATAAATAAAGTTCAGAGGCCTGATGTTGATGTTGCTGCTGACCTTTTAGCCTCTGCTTCCTCTGTATGTACTGGCAGGTTACCGTCACGGTGAACATGCACATACAAAGCAGACCCACCGAGCAGATCAGCACCGCACACAGGTACACATCTGAAACAAACACACACACACATCAGTCCAGACCTACATTAGCCTCAGGCCTGTTGCTTCACTGTACGCAAAAATCTGAAGGAAAAAAAAGCAGTACATGTTTTACTGAGCTATTTTAAGACACTGTAGTGTATCCTTTGAGGTTGGCTTCTTTTTTCAAGCACTATACAGTGCCTGTCCACTGTCCACCACAAAAACACACACGCTCAGATGAGCTAAAAATATTCCGACTTACCTTCAAACAAGCTCCACAGGCTTTCTTTGGCCTTGGTGGCTGGTAGGACATGCACTACACAGAAAAAGAAAGAGAGAAGAGAAACACGTGAAGTCTGTAGTCATCACTGTGGCTTCCCTGCAGCCTGATTACACGCTGGCTGGAGTTTAAATAAAGCTAACTGTAGAAGGACAAGAAGCCTTAGTTGGCCTCCCCGCCCTGCCTGATTGTGTCTCTGATTCACTGTCCACAGGGCTGAACCTTTGCTGGAAAAAGAGGATAAATATCTCATTAACTCCGGCATTAGTGCACACAGTTGATTTAGAGTTATGCACTGTCATAAATGTTTACCTCACACTCAGCCATATTCTGACCATAACCTTCTCTGTCACATTTATAATGTTAATGTTGTCTATTCAGTGTAAACACAAATTACGATTTTAGTCCAATGTTCAAAACCAGAGTTTGCCAACATTAAGTAAAACACCACAGCGCATAATCCCAGAACAGCTTCTGTGTGAACTCTTCACAAGGTGCTTGTGGTGTGTTCAGGGTTCAGATTTTGATCAGTGCTGCAGAGCCATTTGCTGTAAAACACTTCTTTAAGAGAATGTTAGATTTGAAATCATATTTGACTTTCTAGAACTGTCTAACGCACGCAGCGTCATATAAAAGCAGACCAAAAAAATGTGCTGCCAAACTTTTACAAAAACACAGTTTTATAGAAAGGTAACAGTCTCCTGCTAGCCATGTTAGCATTGTAGCTAAAATGCAGTGTTTAGTACAGCACCACAGCAAATTCCAGAGCAGTGAAAGAAACCATTTAACTGAGAACAAACAAGTTAAATTAGTGTCCACTGATCTGGCTAATTTGACTGTCATTGACAGATTTTATCAGATGTAGCTAGTAAGCTAGATACTGTTAGCTCTATGGGCTGATTTCAAATGGAGTCTCTGGTTGATTTTTTAACAACCTAGATGGCTGACATTTGATTAAAAAAACATTACAATGACTCTTAAATATGCATATGCATCCTACGTACATGAGATCTAGTAATACAGCACTGCATGATGATGAAAAACAGACTGACGTTAAGACCTTGTCTAGTCTAATATGGGTATTTTGCAAAATAAAGTTTTTTCTGCACATGGGCCTCTCATCTTGACGCAAACACCATTTTAGGTCACTCAAACCAGTTTATTTTTCAAACACCTTTGAAAGAACAGATTTAAACAAAAACATGACAGAATGTTTTGTGGTTTTGGATGTTTGAAACGTCACCTATGGTCATGAGTTCTGGGCAGTGACTGAAAGAATGAGGCAGTGAACAAGTGGCTGAAATTAGTTTCCTCCAAAAGGTGCCTGCATGGACTCAGCCTTAGAGATAGGAAGAAGAATTTGACTATTTAGAGGGAGCTTGGAGAGTCACTGCTCTTTCACAGTTAAAGGAACCAGCTAAGGTTGTTTGTGATGTATTAAGGATGCCTCTAGGGCAGCTTCCTTTCCAACTAGGGTAGAACCTGAACTTGATGGAGGGATTACATATCTCATCTGGCCTAGGAACACCTTGATCCCCCTGGAACTGGAGGAACTGGAAAATGTTTCTATGATGAAAAATATCTGTATTTTTGAGTATAAGACCTTAAGCTTACAGCACTTATCCATTATTATATGTGAATAACAGATTGTTACAGAGGAATTACATTGTTTAGCTTAGCATCATTATTTGGAAGGAAGAGTTAAGAAAAAAAGGGGCAGGAGAAACTCATAAAATGTAGATGATAGGTTAACTATTGAACCAAGTATAGTTTGTTGAAAGGCCCATCATCCTATGCCTTTATCGCAAGCTCAAAAGTTTTAAAAACGACAGCTTTTTTAAATGAAATTATTATATGACAGTTGATTTGAACCTTATCTTTTACTTGCTGGTTTCGATCACTTACTTTGAAAAACAGCAGCAGGTTAGAGGAAAGGGTTAGAATGTGCAGCAAAATTGTAAAAAGTCAGAGCCCCAAGGAAGGCCCAGTCATCCATGCCAGCCTCTCTCCCGTTCTCTTCATAATTAGTCTCTCCATAAATGGTTTATGCAACATCCCACGATGCTGTCAGCAGAGAACAACTGTTACACCCTAAAAATCAAATGTGAGGCCTGTGAATTCTGCCTAATGAGAATCCCAGCGATGTGCTGTCTGTAACCCAAATCACGGAGAAAATACCTTCCCCATACTCAGAGTGAAATCTCGCCCCACACACTCACTCATTTCTCCACCCCATCTGACCACAGGACTCTTAACGCCACTGTACTCTTGCTAAGTTGGTGGTAGGAAGCTTGTGAAGTGACACCCACCAGCGCATCTTGAAATACCCCAAACCACCAGCAGCTGACGACGGGCAGGCTCGCCACCACGCCTGCTGGAGACTTTCCCACAGGCAGACTGGCCGACTGACAAACCAGGAGGCATGGCAGCAAGCATGCCTGAAATAATCCAGGAACTACAATATCTGGAGGTGACAGGAAGCAGAGAGTATTTCTGTGGGTTTAGGAAGAAACTAAAGAATAGATGAAAGATAAGAACTGAACTGAAAACAAATTGGATGAGACTGGATTTACAGCCGGTGCTGTAAAGCAGAGGGGAGCAGCCTATGTGAGAATTGGAAGCTGTCAGACATCACATAAAGCTGTGGAGTGTTTACTGCAAGGCCTTGTGTCCTGAGAAAACTAAGAATAAATCCAAGGAAAGAGTTTCTGCAAAATGCTGCATCGTGCTTTCTTATAGGGTAACATTTACTAAAAATATAGTTAATCGTACGAGCCCAGCTATAACAACAAACAGCATGCACATCCATCATCTGGTAATCTGGACAATTGTCTTCAGACTATTGGGAAGTTACCTTGGCAATCAATCCCCAGATGTTAAACCACTATCCCTACACTGACCATATGTGACCTACATTCTGCTGTTTGGAAACACTGCTCCTAATCATTTTTAAAGGGAAGATCGGATTACTGTTGGATTATTACATAAGCGTCCACTTCATAAATATAAGCAGCCTCACAGGTGAAATGATTTAGGGCTAAGGCCTCTGCTTAATGTCACCTTCAGTATAAACCAGTGATGAAATCCAATAATATCAGAATTACATGCGTCGTCACATTTATGCTTCATTTATCCTTCGCCTGGTATGTAGCTTAGCATAGATAGTCAGTTTCATTCACTAATATTAGCTTAAGTGAAGGATTCATCTTGTGATATTTTAAATTCACAACAGTTAATTAATGTAGATAAGTTTTGATCTGAGAAATGTTAGTCTCTATTGAATGGTTTTGGCATTTTGTTTCAGTCGAACATTAAAAAACAGCACAAAAGCTGTCAATTTCTACTACCAGTGCTTTTCTCTGAAGTGCTGTTTTGGCTGGTTGTCACCAACCTTTCTGGTGGCTTTGTGATAAAACTTTATTAAAATGCATAGAAGAAAGGTCTTATGGGATTTGTGCTGATATGTGGACATATGTAAGGTTTATATCAGTTGACAACTACTTGACAATGCATCTCAAGCGATTGTGTAACAAATTACTTTCTACTGTGAGTAATAAAATTTTTGGGGGGTAGTAAGATGTCAAAAACAACTAGATATCATTTGGAAAGATTAAATCAGGCTTAAATATGTTTTAAAATCAGTGTTTTATGTGTTGGCCTCCAGTAGGTGTCTTTAACAATGAGTTATTGGTGTTTCTATAACTAGTCAGTATCTATACTGTAGTTTGTCTCCTGTAATTAGCTAAACTTGTGTCAAAGGCAGATTTTATATGATAACCCTGGTGTTTTAGTTTCTCTGTTGTCTTCACTACTCATGGGAATAAAAACCAACCAACGCTTGTATTCAAAAGTATCTGTGGTAAAACAGCAGCCAATACACTAGTGAACACAACCACAGCTTCACTGTACACTTACTGTGTGAGAGATTTAAAACAGACTTTCTCTGATTGTTTACAATGACAGATGATTTAATGTGAAGACCCGCCCTTCTTTCATAGTACATTATTCACAGCTTCAATCTCAAGCACATCCATGACATTCATGTGGTGTTCTTTCCTCAGGTTCTGTGTAGCTCTGTCAGCGCAGCAGCTGTACATGCTGGAATAATTAGAAATTGGATAAATCTGGTGTGCTGTGTGCCATAAAACTGCCTTTCATCCTCATCTCTAAAATGTCTTCTTTTTAGTGCAACGTTAGAATGGCTGAAGACAGTGGAAACATTCATCAAACTCCTTTTTGTCCATCAGAGGCACAGAGTTGCATTCATTTCCTGACTGTATTTTAGACTTGTGGCTCTTTTTTTTTGTGCCCCAACAAACCGAACACTGTAAACATCAATACACAGACATGGACTGGCCTGAATAATGAGCCTCTGTGAGTGAATCAGCCGCTGCTCTAATGTACTGTATTCTAAATGACTGGAGATGAATGTAAGCACACAACCACACTGTGTGTCCTAACAAAGCTTTGAATAATTCACCCTTTCACTTCCTGTTGTCTCTTTGCATCTTCTGGGAATCAGCGTCTTTCTGTACACTTGTTCACTGTGTCCTCTTTAGAGACATAAACACAGACTAATTTTGTTGGCTTCTTAGTCATATGTACCCTTTTTCTTACAGAAAAAGCTCTAAGGAGACGTTTGTGGTTTTGATTTTCATTTTTCCTCGTGGATTACTTACTATACTTAAATCTACGCCACATCCGTGTGCCGTGTGCCTCGCAGGAACACCCTTGTTAGCTCCCGATCGCCCACGTATGTTATAGAAAGACCTGAAAGTTCAGTTTGTTTATGCCAAGCGGAGGCTGTGTCCACACTGTGTGCTGCCCTCGGCTTGTCTAGCAAACCCTCTGACCTCTCTGGATGTGTTTATTATAACAGTAGTAAGTAGACTAATGGGGGTTCTGCGAGTCTGAGACAGATTGTGGAAACACCTGGTCACCTGATGTTATCCCAAAGCGGGAATGCCATTAGTGTGATGTCATAGAAACACACATAAAGTGTCAGTTATCTGCTGTGTCTCATCTGAAGTGGGGACCAGGAGAGACGGTCCCATGGGTGGTTTTAACCCCTCGAATGTGTAGTTGATGTTTATCATAGCTGTCAGCATGCAGCTTGGATGCTGGAGAGAAATTCCACTCCCTGCTGGTTGACTGGACAGAAATACGGCTGTTATTCTGGTATTTTTAGAGCTTTGGTATGCACGCTGTATTTATTGTAGTTACCCACCGCAGATCTTGGACTGTGTACTGGATCTCCAAAGTTATTGATCATTCTTTACTAAAATGGTAGTTTGATAGTTGTCCTGTTTGGTTAGACATTGTTATTTACTTTCATTTTAGAGGTAAAATATCAGTTTAAATCTTTTTTTAATCCAATTGTATCTGCCTTTGTGCGAAATTGCATAAAGGATCAATGAAAATGGCATTATATCCCCAGTCTACAGTTAACAAGATGCTCTTGACTTTAGAAAATGAAGGAACATAACAAGAAAACCAGTGGTGGAAAGTAAGTATTGTAGCACTTTGAGATTTTATATGTAAAGTGCATTATAAATTAAAGGTATTATTATTATTATTATTAAGTACATTACTCAAGTATTGTGCTTAAGTGCAATTTGTACACATTTGTAAATTTTTCAAGTATCTCCACGCTATGCCTTAGTTCAATATTAACTGTGCATAAGAAAATATATTGTGTTTTAACCTGAAAAACACACAGAGAAGAGGTACCTCTCCAGCCCTGAGTAGTGTCTTTCAGGTTGTATACACCCCCCCTCGTTACTTGTAAGGTGAAGATACTATGCAATAAATAATATGTCAAGCTTTAAAATGCAACACAAAGTTTAAGATTAGCCAATGGTTTCTGACCTTTTTGACTTCTTACAAACAGCAATTTGTAGTTAAGGTTACGGTTCAGATGTCTGAGTTGATAGCAGCTCTTCAAAATAGTGATTTTTCCTTATACGCTTCAATTTCATTACGATAGATGTTCCAAAGAGCCAATCTATCAATCTACTCAAATCAAAGACTAGAGGAAAATCTAAATCTGAAAATGGATTGGTGTATCAGAATTTATTTATATTTTCCTCCCCTAAAAACATCTAAGTGATGACTTCTTAGATTTATTTGCTGTCCCTGTATATTAAAATGTAAATAAAATAATTCAAACCAGCTTCGCCAGCAGCAGATACAACAGTAACAGTCTGCTGACTCACTGATGCTTCATTATTAATAATCTAACGATTATGTGTCATGTGTAACAATATATCAGTTACTTAGTTTACTTAAGAATGACTCTTTATGCAGGACTTTGTAATGGCGTGTTTTTACATTGCTGTGTTGGTATTTTCACTTACCTAAAGGATATGAAAGGAGCAAAACTCAATAAAAGACTTAAAATAACTTAACTAAAGGATCTCGAAAGAGCAGATCCAATTAAAAGACTTAAAAAAGAAAAGATTTTTAGCTTAAAATCAAGTCTGATCCTGCCTGCAAACTGTAGTTATAGATCTTAAGAGTGTATGTAGTAGAAGTTAGAATCAAACTAATGTATGTTAGACATTGCATTAGAACATTAGATGTGACGAAGATGAATGTACAGACTACACAGATTTGGCTGGAGGTGTAGTTTCCAACAGCCTGTTAAACCAGGGAGGTATTCGTCATCTTCAGGCTTAGCTTCTTGTGACAGTAGTTGTATTTTCTGCATATTTTGACATTCATGTCCTAATTACAGTATTCATCCAAAAATGTCACAGTAGGCTTTTTTATTATTATCACCAAAACCATAATGGACCAGCGCTTCCTTGGATGAAAATAGCTCCCCACATCCTCGACCACGAAAGGTTAAGAGCCAGACACGAGCCAGCTCCCCTCTCAACTGTCACTGCGGACCAACGTTGGAGCTTTACCTTCTTCAGCACAACTATCTCTTGTTCCATTTCTGCTGAGTCTCTCTGGACTCTCGGCCTGTTCTACTTTCAGGAGGGAAACTCCACGTCCAGGCCAATGTCAACAGCTCTCGGTAGGGACTGTCTGCTTGGGCCCAGACTTGGCCAAGCTTGACACCCCGAAAGTCACAGACTGCAGGAACGCTTCCATGGAAAATGTGGTGAGCAGAGTGTGGGGAGGAAGACTACTACAGTAATAAATTTAGGGATGAAGTGTCCTCAGATTCTTGCAAGGATGAAACATTGTGATTCATTGATTATTGAAGCAATCACTCTTAAAGAAGCAATTTGTCATGGATGCCATTTCAAGTGCTCTCCAACCATTAAACAAAACTCTTGCAAAATTAATACGAAAAGCAGACAGTTTCAGGTACTATCCACTCCTTTTGACTGACAGCTGTGGACACAAGACACAGTAAATAACCTTTCACTAAACCCCAGTGAATGTCTAATCATAGCTTAGCAACCATAACTAGGCTGTAGGTCTGTCAAGCTTTGGATTACTCAAGCAAGTAAGAGTAGTCTGTTTAGCATTTTAAGATGAGAATGGTATCTCTCTGGCCTTTCTGAAAGCAAAAACACAAGCAAAAGTGTAACAAAAAAACAGTGCATTTATCCCATAAAAGATAGAGGTGGCCACTATGATGTCATCCATTGGTTTGTGGACTACCGCTTTAAGTTCTTGAGTTTGGAATTTGGCCATCGTTATCTTGGTCTTTTGAAATATGATAAGCGAGGGGTGGAAGTGGCTGAAAACCTGAGGACACTACAGACACACAAACAGGAGCATCTTGACAATCACATGGAAGCCCTGCTTTAAAACATACACTGCTTTATGTTGTATTTTACTCTGAGTAGGACCATATTTTATTGAAAGACTATCATGCTGTACTTTAAAAGACTTGAAACTAGCAACTGAGGCCATAAACTCATCAGGAAAATGTTTACGGAGGACACAAATCAAGTGAGAAGTAGAGTCATTTTCTCATAGGCTTCTATACAATCTGACTTCTTTTTGCAACCAGATAGTCGCACTCTGCTGGCTGTTAGAAAGAATGCAGGTTAAAGTCACTTCAGCTTCACTTTTCAGATCATGATGAAATAATAGCTGGATGTAACTTCTTTCTCATTATACTTATGAAACTATCACCAACTAGTTCTATGCTGCATTACAAGCAAGCTCTAAACATCAGGATACAGCATCTTCAGCTTAATTAGCTGGTTAGCAATAGTGCCTAAAATCTTTCTTTTTAGCTGCCAAATCGACAGCCATCTACAAACAGACAAATGACAAATTCAAGGTAAATCCTCAACCCCTACAGTAGTAGTTTTAATGCCATCCATAGGCATTAGGGCCACTGAGGAAATTGATGTGAACTGTTCATTTTGATCTTCACAGTCACTAGATTTGCAATGTCTATCAAAAATATTTGTTTGATTTGGATTTTTTAAAATTAATATATTTTTTATAATAATTTACAAAACGATTTTCACGTTAAAGTAAACACAGATTTCTACAAATGATTCAATCAATTCACCAAAAATATAAAACATAAACTAAGTGATTACATCCATATTCAAGTCCTTTAAGTCAGTCGGTATTGGCTGCACGTCTGATGGTCTCAGTCAGCCTTGTACATCTGGACGCTGCAAATTTATCCCATTCTTCTTTGCAAAACTACTTGAGCGCTGACAGATTACACAGGGATCATGATGAGGTGAAAAGCCCTTTTCAAGTCCAGCCACAAATTTTCAATTGTACTGAGGTCTGGATTCCTGATTGAACATCTTCGTTCGTTCTATTTTGGGCTTATGTTAGACAGCACTCTCTACCGCCATCATCAAAACACCAAACTAAATAACCTGTCACTAAAGGCATTCTTCCACATTTTCTTCTGAAAGAATGCCATCTGTCACTCCAGTAGAGTTTAGAGATTGGAGAACCATTGCCAAGAAGCACTGAAGCTGTTCTGGCAGCATGCAGTGCCACAACACCTTATTAAGATACACTATGTTGGTTTTTACTTTAATATGTCACCCATCTGTATGTGAAACCTGCTTTTTACTACCTCTGTCTACAACTGAGGACCTATTTACCCTCATTTTCTCCTATTTTTGAGCTTTAAATCTGCCACTATTATCATTGCACACTGCATATGTGCCACATGTCGACTGGCTCCACAATTGTAGCAACAATTAGCCCCAAATTTGGTGACAAAAAGCTTTCTTCTGTTGATGGCCATTTGAACTGAAAGTCTGCCACAAGTCTGGTTTTCTGAAAGTGAAGGGATTTCAGTGCAGTATCTGGTACCAGTGGATGTGTCATCTATTCCGTTGTGTGGACGTCTCGTGTGCCAGCGGTGGCATTGAAACCTCACGCTCTCTGCTCCTTCTCCAAGATCATTTATTCAGTCAGAGCTGCAACTTATTGAGATGCAGGATCCTTTTATCTCCAGGCTTGTTCCTAACCAGTGACGTTTCCCTCCCAACTCAAAAGCAGGACGGTGCTTGAGCTCACTCAATACACTTCAGCAACGTCTTCAGCCAGATGAATTACATCATCTGGCTGTGGTCAGAGAAACTGCTGCTACTGGAGACACAGAATTGCTCCCCCAGGACAAATAGTTAAAACAATTTGAGTTTACTTGAGCCTCTTTGGGGCTATAAGTGTAGGAACCAGTGAACATCAGCCTATTCACTTTAAACTCATATTTAGGGGCATGTGACAGAATTAAACAAACACTATCTGCCACAAAGATGAGTTTTGTTTTCTAACATATACAGTCCTTGATTTTCATGCCCACATTACTGACACAGAGAGAGATAACAACACGTCAATGCTCTTTTTTGTCTAATTTGTTTAATGTGACTGGGAGCTACTCGGTAGTCGTCACAGTTTTCTGCTGCTGGCCAATCGCTGCAGACAAAACCTGTGTCTGCTTAAACCTCTTTGTGGTTACACATTATCAAAACAGCATTTGTCACTGCTTCTATTGTGGTTGGAGAAATAGCTGTCAAGTCTCCGCCCTGAAACATCAAAAGCAGTGATGTCATTCTGTGAGAAACTGTGCCACACAAACTAAATGTGAAGTTCCCAGTTTTTTTCCAGCTCTGCACTCCTTATTTTTTGCTCTTTAGGAAACTTTTCACCACCCCAGCAATTTAAGCAACACAAATTGTTTGCTATGAGATGCATTACAAATGGCACAAAGGTGGACTTTTGAAGAAACCTGAAGCACCGTGTTGTATGTTCTTCTGATGTTCATTCAAGCCAATGTGGGTAGGTATGGTTGAGAGTCTGCATTTTTTCCCATCTATCACATCTAGCCCGGACCGCAACTTTATTCACAAAGATAGCATCTGTGCAAGTTCACTGAGTACCAGAGAAGTCACATGCAGGCATGTCAAGGTTCATGAATTTCAAAGGATTTACAACATACACTACCGTTCAAAAGTTTGGGGTCACCCAGACAATTTCATGTTTTCCATGAAAACTCATACTTTTATTCATGTGCTAACATGATTGCACAAGGGTTTTCTAATCATCAATTAGCCTTTCAACACCATTAGCTAACACAATGTAGCATTAGAACACAGGAGTGATGGTTGCTGGAAATGTTCCTCTGTACCCCTATGGAGATATTCCATTAGAAATCAGCCATTTCCAGCTAGAATAGTCATTTACCACATTAACAATGTCTAGACTGTATTTCTGATTGATTTAATGTCATCTTCATTGAAAAAAAACAGCTTTTCTTTCAAAAATAAGGACATTTCTAAGTGACCCCAAACTTTTGAACAGTAGTGCATGTAGTTGCAGTAATTACATTAGCTTGTTAACAATCCACCACTGACATGCTCGGTAGCAATTATACACATCAAGCAACACATTGTGTATTTCCAACTCTCATTGACAAAGTTTTTTATGTAAGTATAATGACAGGAGAACAGCTTAGTAGCCCCGTGCTGCTTTATGACCAGCTTTAACTGGTGATGTGTGGATCGATACTGAAATGCCAATACTTCTAATCCCAACATTTCTGTTGTCATTAAAAGATCAGTATTTTAACACAGTCATTTGCAATAAATGTACATTTTATCATGAACAGAGGACACGAGGAAAGTAAATATGCCACCACCAGGATGTAGTCTTACTGAAAACATGCTTTATAGGGACGGTTTCTCCTTCCACCTGTCATACGTGAGTTACAGCTCTATAACACCGTGAACCATTGCAGCTGGTCACGAGAATAGAAGAAAGGTGCTGCAAGGTGAGACAGACTGAGTCCCTTGGCACTAACAGGCAGTATCCAGGTACTGAGGGAGAAATTGACTATGGGAAAGTGATTCATCTCATCTCGACTTTGACTTGTGTGTTCCTCACAATCCTAAAATTATAGGCTGCCATGTCATTCAAGCTGATATGAATAAATAATAAAATAGTCATTGTTATGCAGTAAGTAGTAAAATGAAAAAATGCAACAATAAATACCGGTATACAGAGCAGGACTGCATTTCAAACATGCATGTATTTCACATGCATGTTTTAAATTTCAACGTGAGTAACACAGGATTCTCAGCTAAACAGCAGGCCTATGTAACCTCTGGATTCCTCCCTTCTTCTACAGTAGTTACTGTGTTTTGAGAAGCTGCATACATCACTAAAGCTGAAAAAGATGTAGTATGAAGTGCAGTATATCTTGATCAGTCTGTTTGTCTTGTATATATGTATCGTTTATAGATGATTCTCCATAAGCAGCAACAGACACAAGATGCAAAGAATATTAAATGGACAGAGTCTTATTTTTACTTCATCTTTTGTACCAAGTATCAATATCTGTATTGATATCAGCAATTCCTTCCGGTGTTTTACTTGGTTTGGTATTGGAAGAGAAACAAATGGTAGACTAAAGAGTCTCCTAGAGAGGCCATAGGAAGAACTAAACATTAGATGTTGTGGTGGTGAACAATAAACTATTGTCTGACAAGTTTCTAGAATCTGGTTCCTGACTGATTTGTTGTGAATTGTTCCTGGTTGACTTTGAAGCAGCTGCTATGTGTCGTTGTCATGTAGTTGCATTTATGATAGACTGTTTTTGTATTTTTCATGTATTATAGTTTCATCATAGTGACTCCTTCTACCAGCGGACAGAACTGCTGAGTAAGTGACTTTAGGACATTCTAAGGAAGTCTACTTCATATTTATATGAAGCATTGCTTTATTCACATCTGTTAGCACTAGTCTTACATATACAAGTATGTGTATGTTGTTACTTGCCTTGCTTCCATGTGGAAGAAGTTTTGGATTTGACTCTGATGAGGTGGTTTTGACCAAAACCTCATGTAATGCAAATCATCAAATGTGAGACAGTGTGATCACAGAGCGCCTGCTTGGCAGAGAAAAGGACAAGAGAAAAACAAGATAGTAAATCCTCACCTCTGAGCTCAGTGGCTGCTGTGCAGTTAGATGAGGCCTTCCAGCGGTCCTGGTGCTTTTTAAACTCCTGCACTCGGCACATGTAGAGCCCCCGGTCGCCCTCGGACACATTCAAGATGAGCAGCTCAAAGATCTTCCCCTGTTTCACCACTGTCAGCTTCATCTTGGGCCACGGGAAGCTCTTTGTGTAGTTGCCATAGAAACGGGCCTTCCTCATGTTGACGCGGGCGATGAGGAGCTCATCTTCCGGTCGGTCTGTTCCCGCTGGTAGAAAGGTCCATTTAACCACTGGTAACGCAGCGTTGCGGCGTCGCTGGGACACAACACAAGTGAGTGTGATGTTTTGACCCTCCTGGGCCACCGTGAAGGGGAAGGGAGTGATGGTGACGTTGATGGCCGAACACAGATCTGGAGAAACAAGTTACAGTTACATCAGAATCTGTATTTGGAGAAATATGTAGTATGAAAGAGTTGGGATAATCTCTATTAGATGCTAAATATTTGTCATCATATTCCATCCATTTATAATAAACAGAAAAAGATGTGAGAAGCGGATTCATGTTATTTCTTCACTTTGAAGCTATCCTCTGTCTTGTTCTGAGTGCATGTTGGTCACAGCAGCTGTGTGGTTATGACAGAGTTGAGGGATCTCTTTCAGCACATTCAGCTGTTTTCCTGTCTTCCCATTGTTTTCACCAACGCACAGATGGTTGACTACACTGTAAAAATACATCATGTCAATTTAAGTGCAGAAACTAGAACAGAATAGTTTTTTTCTTTGCTTGATTAGTTGTTTTAATGCAAGAAAAGTTCAAAAAGTCACACGTAAACATTAACTGTTGCCCCATTACTTCTATAATCTTGGTAATGAGGCAGTCACACATTCACTTTTCCATTTGACAGACTGCTGAATCACTACTTACAATTTCACATTTAGACTAGTGGTTCTAAGTATAACAATTTACAAAGAGTTCAGGGGAAATGCTAATTACACAAAGCAGACTAAATCTGGAAAGTAAAATTCTTTGTCACAATACAAATTAATCTGTAACACTATGTCACAACAGAGCTGAACAGAAACACTCTAAAAAGTGGATAAAACCTCCAAAACCCAGTTCTTAGATTTTACTGTAGGCCACCAGAAATGTTAAATGTCGCACTGAGCTACAGTCAGTTGACTATTTTATCTTTCCTCCAAAGAAATACAGGTAGAAGAAGACGTTGCTAAACTCTAACCAAGTTAAATTCAGCAGCGTGCCAGAGCTAGAGCCAGTAGATGACACAAATTTGTTGTTTGACAACTAAAACAGGATGCGGAAGCTGTTTTCCTCCTTCCTACTTCGTTGTCGGCAGAGATCCTTCTGAAAACTCTGACCTCAGGTTATTTTCAGACAGTATGTAACTGGACATTTCAGATTTATGCATGTAAATGTGGACCTACCGGCATGCATAAAGCCATGTCAACACTTGTGACTCATGCAACCTTAAATAACAGGGAAAACATGTCCAATACAGCCCATGCTTTCAGATATGGTAATAAAATATGGCAGTTTTTTTAAACTTCACATATTTGATTAGGTTTAGTGAGTCACATTTGTTCAACACAAGACTTTTTATTGTAATTGTTCCAAGTGGAAACTTACATCAAATTTTCACGTTGTACGGTTGCAAACGTACACAAAATGAAATATGTACCTTTGTTTTGGGCTTATGGTTCAGTTGGTTTTTGATATAGCATATAGTTAAGGCACACAAATACTGTATACTGTCAATATGCAAAAAATAAATGACAGAAATGAGAAACATGTTCATCTGAAAACTGTCAGCACAATATAAATAAAATAAAAAATATCCATTTAGACGAGTACAATCTATTCATGATTAAGATAAAGTAACTTTTAAAAGCGTATTATGTGGGCTGCACAGTGGATGATGGATAGCACCGTCACCTCGCAGCTAGAAGATCCCCAGTTTGCGTCGCCTGGGATCTTTCTGCATGGAGTTTGTATGTTTTCTCTGTGCATGCGTGGGTTTTCTCCGAGTACTCCAGCTTAGGATAGTTAGCATGTGGCAAATTTTCTGTCCCTCTTGATCCCTCTGCCCCCCTGTCCTTTGCATGAGGTCACACTAGAGTAATGTTGTGTGAATTGGTTTGAGCAACTTCCTTTACCATTTGCAGACTCAGGATTTGATGTGGACTTCAGAATAGAACAGACAGATACCAGAGTGTGACTGTGAGGTGATATTCACTGAAATGGACAAAAACTGTCACTGACTTTGCCTTTAAAGCCTCTGGAATTTCTTCTTTGCAAACTTAGGAGATTTGTTTATGATAGCTCAGTTTCTCAGGCCTTGTTTTTATCTAGTGCTAAATTTATAGCATAATGGTTTACTGCTTTGTGTGTGGATGACATGTGACATCATGTTGGTATTGAAAGTGCAAAACAAATGACATCTGATCGATTGATGTAGCTAACCAAAAAAAAGCAGTTACTCAGTATTTTGTCTATTTAGAAAATCTTTAAGTGCACAGCTGGTGTGCATGGTAGAGTGTGCTCACAGTTCTGCAGGTGAAAGAACCCAGTACATGTTCTCACCCCAAGTCACTACTCTACAGACTCTGGTTTGAAAATACATCACTTGTGCAAGATGACTTTGTCCATTTCTGTCATTTTGTCTTGAGTACAGTTTAAGGAAGTGGTGATGCATCATCCATCTTTATATACAGTAAGCTTGGCACATACAGTGATTCAGTGATTGTTGATTGTATGAGGTTTTTGCTGTGCAGGAAGGTTTTTTTGAAATGTGTAGTAGCAGTTTACAGATTGAATAAGAAGAGTAAAACTTGTTTGGTGTTTGTCCCACTTTAGAGGCTAGCCCTACCATCATGCTATAGCTGAAAACAACTGGTTCATGGCCATAAGGTTCAGGGTGGAACTCCTGCAGTAGGATTTCCTTTTGGGAGTGTGAGTACGTCGACGTAACTAGACTTATGACATTAAATGTTTGGTTCACAGGGCATACCATAAAGTCTCAGACAGAACTGGACGTCACACACCCAAAGGTTTGGGATAGCTTGATACATTGATAAAATATTTGTAGTGTCTAATCACTTAAACTTAGTTTAACCACAGGAGTTTAGGTAGAGTAACCAACATACACACTTAAAGCTAAAGCTTCCAGAGAGATATATGTCTATTAATGGTTGGACTGAAATAACATTAAATAAAAGGCTTTTCAATAAATAATACGATTAAACAGGATATTTGAATACTCGTTAAGTGCGCAGTTGGAAAACTGTTGCTCACTTAGATTTAACCTGACAACAAATCAATGGCCTAATTATATACTATCAGAGCAGGACAAGCTCAGCAGGCTCACATCACTGAGCTGAATGGATATTTTATGGTATAAGTGCAAAGTGCAGTCTGAAAATTCTGTCTTGGAAATAGCTTTCAAAACAGTGTCCTTCAAGCCACGTTTTCACTGCAGCTACCTTCTCCAGGGCCTAAGCTCAGGGAAAATTATTTTACTTCCCCAAAGAGTACCTGCTCCTCGGGTAGTACTTTCTAAAAGTTTAGTAACTCTGGGGTCTCTGGCGTCGAGCATTTCTGACGGGTTTACTTGCAGAATTTTACTTCTCCCAGTCTGTTTTAATCAGGACACTGTTAATCTCCACAGTAACTTGTAAAATCTGCTTACACTGACTTGAGTCTTCTACATGTTTACTGTTGATATAATCTTGCCTATCCCTTGCTTTATGTGGCATCATCATTGTTGTGTAGTGATCTGCATTACCGCCACCTACTGGTCAGGGGTGGAACAGTTTGTTGTGTAGTTGCCTACAGAAACGACATGTAAAAACAGCTGCCACTTTCTCATACGGTGATGGAATAATTAGCCTAATCTTTGTGAGTTTCTAAGCCACAATTGAAACCCAGATAAGGACTAAATTAAAAGTTACAGGTACGTTGGGTGGAAATGCAGCCATATCCAGTGGCTTTAGCTTCCGTCAGCTGCCTTCAAACTAAGGATTTTCTTACCTCTGTCAACTACACTTCTTTTAAGGCTCAAAAACTATTGAGTGCAGCTATTACTTTTTGCTGACATGAATAGGAGCTCTTACAAGGGCTTCAGACTTGGTAAAGTCGTGCTAAATTGTCACAGGATCTAGTCTGGAAATCAGTTCTGCGATTCAAATGAGTTTATAAGTGTGTTAAGTGTCAAGAAAAAAAGAATGAGCTCAGTCATGACCAATTACTAACAATTAAGAGGAGCATCATCGAAAGATTTCAGTCAGATTCTCCCAGAGCTGAGAGTGGAGCTCTAATTATTTGCAGAAACAAAAGGGATTGAAGCCATTTTCATTCCACTTGTAACCAAAAATGTCACAGCCACACTGAACACAAACTTACAACAGAATCAGGTAACTAACTTCAACTTGTCTCTTGATAGGAAAGGGACTGTGAAAAAGACAGAAGTTGGAGCAAAAGTTAAAAGCTACAGGTTGTATCTGAAATCCATTCAGACTGAATTTATTGTTGCTCAACAGTCGTCCTCCCTCTCACTCTGTCAGTCGTGCTGTTTTTGGCAGTTTGTGTCACCATACGTGGGATGAATTTTGAGGAACAAACTTTATTGCTGCATATGCTGCATGACAATATATCACACATCTGCTTTTGCAACCTTAGGCAACTTTATAAGACACACTTTCCACGACACGCAAGCATTTTGCTGTCAGACACATCTAAATGAGCAGAGCACGTAATTAAGATCACTGCCTCTTTAACCGTTTTGTCTTTCATTTAGTCCTGAATGACAGAACAAAACAGGGCGACTGCAGCTCAGAGGCTGACAGAAGATCACTGAAATCACCCCAGATTAGTGAGGAGGTGAAACTGCAAGCTCTGTTTTACTTTCAAACACTCTCAGGAAAACCACCAATTTTCACCTTGGGATTCCCTCTCATCTCTGCAAACATGTGTCACTTTGATAAAGTTGCTCTTTTCTTAGCAGCCCACCCTGCAATCTCACAAAGCTACATTCCAGCAGACTGAAATAAATGTTTTTTCATCAACCTAAAATGCTTTTCTTCACATCTTCACCCAACATCTCCCTGATTCTGAGATGTTTTCTGCAAAAATGAATCAGAAAAATGATGGAAAACATTTTGCCTCCACCACATCCATTTTGGCCTGAAGCAAATAAACTTTTTCCTACCTCCAAACAGAGCTCGGGTCAGGAGAGCGAAGACCACAGAGGAGATCTTCATTTTCCAACGGCTGCAGCCTCCATAAACTCCCAGTTAAATGCCTCTGAAGAAAAGAAGCCCCAGGTTTCCTCCTCCTCTTCTTCTTCTTCTCTTTTTTTTTTTTCCCCCAGCTGAGGAGTGTAATATGAAACATTGGACGCTCTGTTTCTACTCAGAACCTCCCCCCTGGCCCTCCCTCTAATGTCACCCACAGTGAAAGCACGTTTGGTGAGCTCACGTGCACGCCCGCACACACACATAAACACATTCACGTGCACGCAGAGCAGGCAGAAACAGACAGGTGACTGAGGACACACACACACACACACACACACACACACACACACACACACACACACACATGCACACGCCACCTCTGCTGCTGGTGAGGGAGTGGGAAATGTAATTTCCTGTGCAGGATGGAGGGCGGGGAGGGGAGGGGTGTGCTGTCGAGATTGACGCTGAGCAAATCACACTTCCAGCTGTGGAGGACGGCGGGCGCAGACCTCAGCCGGGGCTTTTATTTTGGAACACATGCTGACACAGGGGGGAGGGGCTGCAGTGTGTTTGTGTGTGGGAGTCTCACATCTTATGGAGGTTAATTCTGTAATTGAAGTTATTTACTCAAGTACTTCGCTCTGCTTTCTGAATGAAAAACCCCACGGCTGACATCGAGTCCATGTGTGTCCGCATCTAACTCCCATCGTTTATGTGTCGTGTAACCAGATCCCACAGTGAATCTTTGTTGCAGCAGTCTGTCGGCTCGTGGTTTTTGGGACACTTTTCTGGCTTTTATCAAACCTCAGAGCAGCAGCGCACTTTTGATTTACAGATAAAGGAGGCTGACTGCTGGGGCCTCTTAAGTGCTCCTAGTCTGGCGACAGTTTGACTAACATGGATGTCTCCCCTTGACAAAGAGCCCCCCACTTCACCAAAGGTCTATGACCGTCAGGGCAAAACGTTGTGGGGATTCATCAAATTAGGGCTCAAAACTGTGTAGAAGATCTTGCTCAAGCATTTTCACTGTTTTTCATCAGGAGCAACTCCTTCCTTAAGTATGAACATCAGAAAAAAAAAGTTGTTCTATCATGAAGCTTTAGTTTTCTAGTGAAAAACAAACTGTACAACAATGAAAACAAAATATCTAACAAATCATCATAAAGTTAAAATGACCAGACATAGTGTGACCTGGAGAATCTGATCCAGTTATTCTCTCCTTTTACTTCTGTTTTGGTCTCCACCAACTAGGGTAAAACAATATGCAGAAAAGAAAAAACATACTTCTGTTAGTTTTACAGATATTGTAATGGTAATATGAGTCACAATTATAGTGGGAACCTGTCTGAGGGATGTCTTTCCATCTCTTCAGCACCACAGTGCTTCATTTAAAATGGCATGTTGGGACACATTCTGCCTTCACCAAAAGCAGCTCCTGCGATTTGGAAATTCCATTTCTTTATAATGCAGTTGCGACATTATCCATCCATCCATTATCTATACACCGCTTAATCCTCATTAGGGTCACATTTTGGCTGGAGTCAATCCCAGTTGACTTAGGGTGAAGGCAGGGGACATCCTTTACAGGTCACCAGTCTATCACAGGGCTACACATAGAGACAAACAATAACACTCACATTCACACCTACGGACAATTTAGAATCACCAGTTAACTTCAGCATGTCCTTGGAATGTAGGAGGGAGATGGAATACCCAGAGAAAACCCACATATGCACAGGGAGAACATGCAAACTCCACACAGAAAGATCCTGGGAAGGCCGGGATGCGAACCGGGGACCTGCAAGGCGAACGTGCTAACCACCAACCATTGTGCAGCCCCAATAGCAACATTTATTTTGAATAATCATTGAACCCTACCACCGACTCCGAAGTAAATTACCTAGCCAACTTGCTGTGATGATATTTTTGTCCCCAGCCTGTTGCTAACTTTGTGTCTTTTCAAGTTTGTGGGTTGTAAAACAAAAACAATGAGCTACAAGAGAGTGTTAGGATTTTTTTAAAGATACTACTAACTCAACACTGAAATTGATATCACATATGAGTGTTACAATATTGATAATAACCATTTAATGTGAAATGAATGCATGAGTTGTGCTTAACCTTTAAAAGGGAAGAGCTGGAGCTAAGCACTAACTCCAAGGAAAGATAGAGTTTTGGCTTTGATACAGATCACATTCCTATTTCCTTACAAGGTAACAACTAATTGTACTGAAACTGCTAAACTCAAGGCTGTTTAAGGGTGGAAACCATAATAATCCTCCTCATGAGATACCATCAGTGGCTGCATCACATCACAGGAATAGACGAACAGGTAGAGAGTGGGAAGAAGTTTGCAGGAGGTTCTTCTTACAGGGTGTGCCTCCTGGGGATTGGATGAATCGTGTGCCAAGAGATATGGACATATCTGTGCGCCAACTAGTGGGAGAGCTAAGTCTACACCACGGTTTATCCCCACCTTTAGCCAATCACATTTCAATATCTGAATTATGTGTTTGTGTTCTATAGCCAATCACATTTCACCATACTGACTAAAACGTTCTGTTCATATCAGACTATATCCTTTTCTGGGAGGCTGTTCCAAACAGAAAAGGTCCTCATACAAGATTCTTTTGAGACACTGATATTTACAACATAAACAGCTTAATTGGAGAGAAGTAGTTTGTGTTCTACCTCAAAAAACTAACACGCTCAACAAGGAGCTGCTCTTAATTTTGTAAGTAAGTTTGCTAATATAATCATAAATAGTTATTTTTTTCAACAGAAACAAACTGAAAACACAAAACTGTTGTCTATTTATACACCTAACATACATTAAAAGCCCAATTTTCACTCTCCGCTAACTTCATTTTTAGTCTTCATCACTTCCTAAGGGAAATAATTGTCTATTTAGCTGCTGAATTTTCAAGTAAGACGACCAGTCAAGTCTGAACTGCAGCTGTTTGGTGTTAAGCAGATATATAGTTTATCAGAGATGTTTGGATCTTTAAAGATACATTTACATCGGCTAGAAATGATGTAGATGAGAGCTGTGAGACTCAACCAAAACAGGCAATAAAACTGAAACACTGGGCTCAAAGCTGCTAAAATGTCCTGAAAAGCTGACCAAAACTGAAGTGTTGGATGCTTATTCATTACTACAAATGACCCCTTTTCAGATATCACGCATTGATTCATTGTTGATATGAATATACTGATTCTTGCAGCTTTAATAATTTCTTTTTAGTCAACAAACAGAAAGTAAACATGGCTTCTACAGCTCTAGATATTGTCCAGTTCTGTTCACTGATAATGGAAGTGCTTAAATCAGCCATGTTCTCACAGTGATGCAGATTTCTCTACAGTTTTCATCTGGAGGAAAAGAAAGTGCAGATATAGTTCAACAACTGTGTAGTAAACTGTGAGACTTCAACAATGACCACATCTGCTAGTTATTATTCCATGTTTGCGTGCAGGATTACCAGGATATTAGAGAGAGTTTTTATTGGTTCTTCTTCATCCGTCTCTGGCCTGGAAAAGGGAGTCATTCAAACTTGGCAAAGCACTCCGACTCTTAATTAGATTGATATAGATCATATGTTGTGGAGGTGTAACTGTGCCAGAATATTGTGTTTACTGCCTGAGCACTATAGTGGCTGCAGTACAGCTTCTTTTTGAACACATTTTTGGCTGTAACTCAAGAAGTAATACACTGATAATGTCAACATTTCACACAAATGTCGACCAGGATGAAATGCTGAAGGGATGATATTTCATATCCAAAAGACCTGACTTTATAGTGACAATATGATGCTCTGGAAAATCACTGTTCTGGCTATTATTCATTGGAACAGAAAGAGAGACTGTGATCATATTTCACATTTGGTCACATACTGAGTTAGTTATACTAATCTATACTAGTTTTTTGGGGGGATGAATTGTGTTTTGACAGAAAAGTTAAGACTTAGCAATAAATACGGGTTCAAAAAGCTACTAAAATATAAAGTAAAAGTTAGTGGATGGGAATGTCCTTTTTTAAAATGTCTTTTTTGTGATTTTTTTTTGTGAATTGTGAATTTCCTGCCACAAGCAGTAACGCTGTTCAATGCATCAGCCCTGGCTGGCAGAGAGCTCTCCGTCCTCTCTGCCTTGTCTTTTTACAGTGCTGTAATTTGAAATTGCACACTTTTTTATACTCTTGCACTCGTGGTCACTATTTGCACTATGGACTCTAACATTTGCAAATCCTTTACATAGGAGATTTTGCTTTTTTATGTTATTCTTATTGTTTATTTTTTATATATGGCACATTTTTACATATTTATCTGTACTTATGAAGGTGGAAACTGTTCTTTTTCTTCTGCAGCAAACAAATTTACGCTTGGGAATTAATAAAATATTTCTGTTCTATGTCTTCAGTCTATGGTGCTGCTGTACAGTTTATCTAAAAAATAAGTAACATTACATATTATTACAGTGTGAGGATTGTCCAGATTTGCATTATCCTTCTACTTTTTAAGTGCATTATAAACAAACCTAAAGCTATTTACTTTGCATTATCTTGTACAGCTTGTTTGCATAAAGTACAGCATTCAGCTGCCCACATTGGTTTGCTCAGAGGTGTAACTGGGAATTGATTTTGCAAAAAAAAAAAAGCAGAAAATGTGCTATGAAAACAAACAATAGCTGCTTTAAAGGTACAGCATTGTTTAAATTTCTTAATATAAAGGGCAAGGGGATGTTTCGTGATAGGAAACAGGGACATGCTGTCATTATCAAATGTCAGTATCAATGAAGTAACTGTTCCATCAGTTGTTTTTCATTTAAACCTGACATACTGTCGGTACAAGTAATGAAACTGTAAAAATAATTTGTAAGACTTGTCTGGTGCTGAAAATACTCAGGTCTGTCGGAGGTAAATATTGCCCTCTTGTGGAAAAGGCAATCAGCTGCTCAGCTTTCTGCTGAGTTGTGCTTTGTGCAGTATGTGTGTCAGTAGAGCATTTTGTTTTTTTGGAGAATGAGTGAAAGAAAACACAAATACAGCCACATATTCAGGCTCCTAAATGGCCTAAACCTCATTTATTAAGATTTTTTTTAACAAGACAACTCTCCACATCCGGATCAAAATGCATTTTTACAGATCCTCTATAGAGGATCATGAATTATGAACACTATAATGATTCATGATATTGAGGAGGTAAAAACAGGAAAACAGTTCTATTTTGATATTTATGTGGCAAAACGTGAGCAGACAACGGGCCGCCTGGTTGACCTTTCACCCACATGCCTCCTTTGCAGGGTTCACATCACTCTGCCTGACCTTTAACATTGCAAGTCACTGGACACCCTCGTCACGGGACGCTCTGATTGGCTGAGGCGGCTCGGAGCGCTCTGATGACGCTGCGGTTGAAAGTAAATAAAGGTTATGAGAACCTACAGCTCTGGATAGAAACACATTTCTTTCAGTCATGACAGAATATTTCGAGTCATCTTCATGTCCTGCTGAAGTGTCATTTATAAGAATGGACTTGACGTTTACATTAGTAGACAGTCGAAATTGTTCAAATAGTAAATTGCTGTAATATGAACTCACAGTCAATCGTCTCACCTTTTCTGTTTCACTCACTTGCTTCCTGATGATGCAGACCTTCATCAGAATGAATCCAACAACTAAGAACAGGCCGATCCCACATCCGATCAAAACGTACTTAATTTCTGGAAGAAAACAACCAGCTGTTGATAACAAACATGATGCAATACAACACCTGTGACAGGACAGGACATCAGTTTGGAGAAAGCCAGCTCATGTTCAACCCCCCTGACACACCAAACATCGTGTGTGTGTGTGTGTGTGTGTGTGTGTGTGTGTCTATTAGAGAAGGGGGATGGTGGAGAGAAGATGTTTGATTTCACAACTTGTTTACTCTGTGGAAGATTCAGATCTCAGTCATGGTTTCATGCTTCTTTCTGCTAATGAAATTGCGCCATCAGTGTTTGCAATTTCAACCTTGAACGTCTAGGAATCTCTGAGAGAAGGGGGTTACTGCTGGTCAATGTGAGCCGTCTCTCTTATGTAAAGTTCTTCGATTAAACCCCTAAACACTCATCACTGAGTGACACATTTAGACGATTTTTTCATGAAAATGATCACCTCCTGCCTTAAGATAACCCTGCACTGTTTCTTTATTACTGCACCAAGGAACATGACGAAGTTACCGGACAATCGGTGTACATTTGTCCTTTGTGTCTGTCTGTCTGTCTTTCTGTGCAACATTACTCAAAAACGGAATGACGGATTTGGATGAAATTTTGAGGGAAGGTCAGAAGTGTCACAAGGACCAACTGATTAGATTTTGGCAGTGATGTGGCTTATAGTCTGGATTCGCAGATTTGTTAAAGATTTCTGTATCATTGGGAGATAGCGGCACAGTGTCACTGTAACTATGACAACAAGTGAACGCTATGTCAGCTGTCTGCTGTCGATCACATGATTGTGATCCCACTACAAATCGACCGCTGCGGACTTATCGGGACTTATCTGTCAGAAACGACACAGGGACTGAGCAGCCTTGGTGGAGTACTGTGCTCTCTGAGTGCTTTTCTTGTTTGGAATGTGCAGATCTACGTAGCCCATGCCTCTTTTTCCAATCACCCCTCCACCACTCGCTGCAGCCCGAGCACACCAGCTCACCTATAACTCTGCTCAGACACTGTCAACCTACTCTACACCACCCAGTGGTAAATTAGAATATTGGAGTGATTCTGCCATGCATGATTTTGAACAATAATGATGCCTCCACCCTGAAAATTGGCAAAATTTGTTAGTTCTTTAGTAATGATCCATAAGAAAATTTCTTTGAGACTGTAATTACCAAAGTTTTAAGGTGGAAGGTTGGGGTCTTTAGCTTCACACTGGCACTAAAAGATGGCGCAGAAGTTCTGCTATTGAAGAGCAAGACTGAGTGAAGATCCGTTTATCCAGCTGTTGAAAACTGACCTCTATACTGGCAAGGGTTTTAGATCAGTGATTCAAAAGTTCAAAACTTAACCTGTCAAAAACAAAGATTGACACATTATAAACTTACTCACATGAAGACAATACGAACTCAGACTCGGAAACTGTTTTCACAGCTCATGCCTTGTGCCTCATTAACTTTCTTGTCTTTATGGCACAGCTTATAGTGTTATTATCAAGCAAAATTGCAACTTCTCCTGTTGTCTTGTACCTTGTATTCATCAAACACGCTATTACTGCTATTTGCAAAAAAGGGAGGAAATATTAGAGGAAACGTTGCTTTCCTCTGATGGTAATTATCTCATGACCTCTAACCATCTTATCACCCTCCGTGGTAGTTTTGTGACAGTCTACAAATACGTATTCATTTCAATTTGGTTATGAGACCTAAAAGCCATCTGTGTTATCTCACAGCTTTGATGTTGCCAGTTTTGTTACTTAATATAGAAAATCCCTTAAATGAGTATACACTACCATTCAGAAGTTTGGGGTCAGTTAGAAATGTCCTTAATTTTTAAGAAAAGCTGTTTTTTTCAGTGAAGATAACATTCAATTAATCAGAAATACAATCTAGATGTTGTTAATGTGGTAAATGACTATTCTAGTTGAAAATGGATGCTTTTTAATGGAATATCTAGGGGTACAGAGGAACATTTCCAGCAACCATCACTCCTGTGTTCTAATGCTACATTGTGGTAGCTAATGGTGCTGAAAGGCTAATTGATGATTAGAATACTCTTGTGCAATTATGTTAGCACATGAATAAAAGTGTGAGTTTTCATGGAAAATATGAAATTGCCTGGGTGATACCAAACTTTTGAACGGCAGAGTATGTGCATATACTTTGACTGATACTGTTAAAACAGATGTAGTTGAATGGATTGGACAGCACAGGAATGCATAAATAAATGCCTTTTTGTAATTTAGGTGAGTTGGACCCTTTAATGTTTGGCTTGAAAATCTGAAAAATTCAGTCAGAGTTCAATAACAATCAACCCTAAACCTAACCCTAAGCCTAATGTATTGCCGCTGGATAAATGTTTTCATGGGAGTTTCATTCTAATGTAACTAAAATGGAAATCTAAATGTGTAACAGCTACGCTTCACATGTCTCTAATCCACTTTAAAGTCAGCATTGTATGTTCAGTGAGCCCTTTGACCTACCTAGTTGTTCTTCAGAATCTGCTCCATCTCCCCTCACACTCATCAGCAACCAGTCTGAAACAACATTTTTCAGGTCAGAAAAGCAGGTTGTTGACACAGACAGGAAAGAGGTGACACCACAGTACTGTTACTTCCATCAGATAAGTTCAGTGCAAAAAACTCACAAGAAACTGCTGCAAAATACCCACTGATCAGATGCCTGTAGTGCTTTTAAAGACAAGGCAAGTTGTTTTGTATAGCAGAATTCATGCACAAGGCAATTCAAGGTGCTTTACAATGGCAAAGAAACACATCATAGAACTTTAAAATTAATGATAAAGATGATTTAAAAGTACACATAAATATCACACATTAAAATCATGGATATGAAATATAAAAGTTGACTTTAGGATTGTAAAAGAAAACAGATTAAGCATGTTAGAGAAAGCTGTAATAAACGATATGGTTTTCAGGCCTGATTTAAAAGAGCTGACAGTTTGAGCAGACCTCAGGTGTTCAGGAAGTTTGTTCCCCAGGTGAGGAGCACAATAGCTGAATGCTGCTTCACTGTTTTTGGTTCTGATTCTGGGAACACAGCAAACCTGTCCCTGATGGCCTGAGGGCTCTAGATGCTTCACTTAGAAAACATTACTGGCACAAAAGAATAGCAAATGCTTTACTGAAGGGCACTCATTGTTACCAGTCATTTTGTAAAACGTCTTGAATGTTAACCTCTGACTCCTGCTTCAGGTAACATACAGTACCAGCATACCTATATACACAGCTTGAAGCACACTTTCCAGTCGTAGTGTGAAACCTGCCCTATATTAGACAAACAGTAGTGATTGGTCCAGCACTGTAGTCTGTTTGAGTGGGACGCAGGTCAAGCGCTTTCTGCCTGAGCGAATGAAACATGAGCTCTCAGATTTAGCTGGTTCCCAGGCTGCACACACACACACACACACACACACACATACACACACACATATATATATAGGTAAACACATACACTTTGCATGCCTCTTTTAGATCCAGCTGGACATGTGCCTACTGTGTAGGTATGTTGGAGGCATGCGGGAGCCACACTTCTAACAGTTATTCAGTCATTTACAGTAGCCAGTGTAGTGACTGTAAGGGGTCTTATACTACACATGCCACACATATACAGTTGTAGGTTTATAATGATCCAATAGTTCTTGTCTGTTTTGGTAGTTTTGCCTTTGAATCTATCATTTATGATGTTACTCCCAGTGTCAATAGAAAACCTTGCCGTCTGGCATAGAAAATGAGTGTTCACACTAATTTAATCAAACTACATCACTTATTTAGGGTGGAAAAACAGGACAAACATTTACATCTTTGACCCAACTATATGTGTTCCCCTGTGCACTTTTGCCTTCAGATTTAAGCTCATGAAATGCCAAAACCCAGCCTTACAGAATGTATTTCATTGTAGATAAATGGCATTCATGTGGCTGAAATGTCAGTTATTACAATCCTGGGATTTTAGATAATCCATGGTCCGAGGTCAGTTCTTACACGTGTATTTATATATTTTTAAGCTCAAAACATGCAGGGCTATACAACGGAAGGCCATAGAGAGGCATAATTTATGACACCCTTGAGCCAGGCACTCAGTCCCCAGCTGCTCCTTCAAAGGCCAAAATAAGTGGAGTGGTGCTGTGGGAGGTGAGCTATGATTGTAGCAGGGTGTTGCTGAAACAGAGCATACATGCTCAGCAAGTGGCTGTCTTACAGTTTGAACCCACTGGTCGCATTCCTCTGTGACCCGACCTGTTGGTACTTTAAGCAAAATGATAAATAAGAACTAAAATGCAGCAGGTTAGGAAGGACATGAGCAGGAGTTCGATCCCTGCAGCGCTGGCTGTTGCTGGGGTCGAACCTGTGACCAGTCAGGGCAAGATCTATGTGCTATGTATCAGTCCATGGTAATTTCAGCTTAACGCGTCTTGAGTGCTGGAAGAGTGAGAGAGATAAAGTTTCCAGTGACCACAGTGTGACCTCTTACATAATGTGTCATCTGCAGCCAGCAGAGCTTGGACAGTCTGACCGCTCACTGAGGCTTTGACTTACAGGACAAGTGAATGTATAGTGTATAAAAAACAATTTTGCAGATTGGTAATAACCACTACTGCATATACATCGCAAACTGACACTAGCAGCAGGAAAAATATGTGTAATTCAGTGCATGGATAAGTTAAATTATGCTTTCTACACAGCAAAGTTGAAAAAATGATGATCAGGCTTAACAGCAGACTGTAATACACAGGAAGGTGGTCATTCCTTTTGTCATTACGCTGTCAATAGTCCACATTTCTATTCAAGACATCTACAACGTCACTGTGACTGGTTAAAATGACAGTTAGAGACGTCATTCAGTTTTGACTGGTCACGCTAATAGTTTGGGTGTTTCATTATGACTAGTCTGAGTTAGAGTGCGTGATACAACACATACAAGACTTCCCATCTGATACTGACCCAGCTCAGATTTTGACTTACATTAGCAGATGTAATGGAAGTTCCTGTGGTGAATAAGATCATTAGAAAATGCCATGACACGGGAACAGCTTATCAACAAGGAGTTTGTTCAGAACAGAGACTGTATAGTAAAGATCTTCATTATATAGTCTATGGTTCAGAATGTGTGTTTCATTAATTAGAAGCTTGCACTTGAAGTTTACTAGAACTTTGGCCTATGGTTGCAGTGCCATGGTTTGTCTGAAAAGTTCCTCCTCCCACTTGCCGTAGCTTCTGATGTAACTACACATATCTGCAGTGTTATTTCGTCTGGTCAAAACTCAAATTCCAGATATGTGTTACATTTTGACCGGGCAGATTTGTAGTCATGATATCTTCAATGTCATTCTAACAAGATACAACTGAATCTAAGATATCTAAAAAGTACAAGGTGGGTATCTTGGATTAAGGGGATCTAAAAATATCCTGAATTAGATTTATCAGTCACAATGTAACAGTTGATATCTGAAACTGGAATTAAAGCCAGTCATAAATCAGCTGAAGATATCAACACTTCACGTTGCAGATGTCTGCAGATGAGTTGTTGAAACCCCAAACACATGAATGGTAAAAGCGACATTTGTACTACGAAGAAAGACACTGTGGTCATCTGAAGTGTACTTTTGACAAGAAAGAACTGAATTATGGATATCTGCAATTGATCTGCAATCTAGCTGTAAAAGTAGCCTGCCATATACAGACCGCTAAGGACTGGTACATGAAGTCATGATCATATGCCAGGGATTCTGTTAGATACATACAGTATATGTCTCTTTAAGTTGGTGGCGTCACCTCTTCAGTTTGTATATTTCAAACATTACTAAAAGCTCTGCTGTGCTTGTCACTTCAAAAATACTCTGGAAAATGCAACTTGTGTAGCTAGCACTGGACTGCTTAAAAGGCAGTTTGGTTCATAAAACAAAGCTGCTACCACCACACTACTTTGAATTGTATATCAGTTAATATTGCCACTGCTTTTACAGATGCTACTGCCCAAAAGTGTGAAATTATTTTGCTTCTGACTAATTTTCAGTGAATTTAAGGTAAAATACATATATTTGTATGTATGTATATATATATATATATATATATATATATATATATATATATATATATATATATATATATATATATATATATATATGTATATATATATATATATATATATATATGATGAAGTTCACTCTGTCAGCTTTATCTCTTTCAATATGTTTGTTGAAAAAACAACCATTTATGTATTGTTTACATTCATAGAAATTTAAAAATATTACTATATTTCAGTGTCTGTCTGTCATTCGCCTCTTAATACGTATGGCCAAATAATTACTGGTACATTTTAAATTATAAATATGTTATTTAAGGTTTGCTAAACCACCAGTCAAAAGCTACTATTGAACCGAGTTAGCTTTAGGAGACGTTCTTTGCTTTGGTGTCATGGTTGATTTTAGCAAATGTCTTAATTAGGCATCTGGAAAAACTGAATTCTTCTGAATTTTCAAAATGTTGGTTAATTAAAATGGCATTTTAAAATTGTATTTATTTACTATGACTGCTGAGTAAACTTCAAATAATTTTAGCTGTAGCTTTAGTCAAAGTTAGCTGTGGTTATTTCACTAGCCAGCTTGTTTTAGCTTGACGACAGCTCTGCAGATAACCAGAGTAAAGTTACTCAAATTTGCTTTTAAGTTCCTTTTTTTAGTTATTTTAGCAGATGTTATATGCTGTTTTCATAGATCATACTTTTTTTATGGAATAACATTTTTTTGTGTCGCTAAAGGGTCAGATATGTTTTTAATGCTAACAATCAAAAGCTCCAATGCCTGCCTCAACCTCTACACAGGATGTTTTACTCACTGTTCACTTCATCACCATTCATTTGCATTTTTTAAATTTTATTTCTATATCCCAATAGTGTAGTTCTGAGAAGCATAATATACTATTTATTACAACATATAGTCATCCATTGTACTCACCAGTGATAAGAACAGCCCTGATGACAGCTGACAAACATCTACACATCTCAAATGCTCTCATCTCTCTCGATGTTTCTGGGACTCTAACTGACTTGATGCTTTAAAGTCAAGCCATTTCCTGCTTGTGGGTTTCAAACTTTTGCTGATTTAAAGATTATGTATTTATGTGACTTTTCTTGAATGTCACAAGAGCTGTAAGCTAAAGGTCCCTCACATGTATTCATACATGAACATTAGTTAAATATAACAAAAGTATGAATATGTCCAGACTATTTGTGTCAGTTCAATGAATGAGTGATAATTCCAGCAGCAGTTTGTACTTAATGAAAGCTTTCACTTTGTTGTTTCAACCAACTGAACAAAAAGTGCTGTTTTTTATTCTCAAACGTGTCTCCCAAGAACTTCACAAACTTTTGTAATATTTTTTATGACTTATGTCTCCTGTTTGTAACATGAATTTTACATTATGTCACAGTCTATTTACAGATGAGCAGTATTAAGTAGATGGCACTGATACTTGTTGACAGGAATTATAGGATGCCAGGTACTGATCTTGTCTGAATGGAAAGCTTTGTGGACTAGACATTGGCATAGCTGGCATGATGATCCTCAGATATATTCCAGGAAAATATAGGTCGAGGTCTCCACTCAGACTAGACTGAACCCATCCCAGGGGGGGAGATACCTTGGATGTGCCACGAGGTCGATACTGGGTTTGGCAGCTGATATTCTTCCATGTGTTGATAGTGTAATTGTATTTCCAGCATCTTAAAGCTCTCTTCTGATTGGTCAGCCGTATGCTATATCAGCCTCAGAGTTATCTGTTGTTGTGGTCCTGTCATCACTTCCATTACAGAAGCCAAAGAACGGCTGTGAGTGACACAGTTACGTTAGGTGGGAGCTGCAGTTTTTTCTGTGAACAGAAAAATAGATTTCTTCCAAGCAGATCAAATCAAAGTCCCTCTAAATTTATGACAAAGTAGCACCTCTGTTAGGCTTTCAAATGTGTTCATTTGCATGGTTTTATTTACACAGTGACCTACTTTACACTTTCATTTCACAATACACAGGAAACAGAAAGTCATTGTTGGGTGTTTTTGCTGCATTGTGAAATGTAGTTATATCACCGTCATAATACAACGGATTGACTTCACTGTGTGTTGACTACATCATCATTAATACACATATATTTCCCATATTACAAGAGTGATCTGCCTAATCTGCCATCATTCTGTAATAGATGTAGCTGCTATTGCTACCACAGTCTTTCTTGTCATTTTGCCCACTGCCCTTCTTCTGTGTATTATCAGTCTCAGCTGTCCAACAGCTCCCATACCTGGTTTTACTATCCTGACAGACCTGAAGGCCACTTACCCCCTCTGCCTGCCTGCACCAGTGCAGTGGGCATGAAGGAGCATGAGGCCGGCTGCTCGCTACCTCCCTATGATTTCACAGCCAGCCACAACACATGTGGGTGTCAGTCATAAAGGCACAAACAAAAGCTGAACTCCGACTCTGGGGGCCTGGAATCCATCTTTAGTTGTCTGTTGTCCAAGCTTTTGTCATTCTCTTAGGATCACATTAACCTGTTGTCCTCCTGTTCACATAAAGCCAGGTGAAATAAGGACATACAGTAGAAACTGTTGATATGGTCAGCACATTTGAACAAGCAAAACTTGCTTGTCTGTCATTTAGTCAACAAAAGTAGCAATAGATGAAGCACTCTTCTGTTGAAAAAGTACTTACACCCTTGGCATCAGAAGCTAGTATCTCACCCCCTTCAGATAAATAACTTCTTGGAGGCATTTTGCATAAAAAGTCCACCAGTCTTTTAAATTGTTGAATTTATTTACCACTCTAGTATGCATTTTTGTTCTGTAGCAAAATTTTCTTGCAGGTGTAATGCACATTTCAAACCCCCTATGTCATTTCCTGTACATTGCAGTCATGTTTCTGCCAAAATACAGTTTAATATACTACTTATATTTCTCTACAATTCTGTCTGAATTCCGATACACACTTCCGTCTTAAACATGTATGTATGCCAATTTCAGATCTCCATATCTTTCTGTTCCATTTCACAGTGGACCAACTCTGTCCCAGCTCGCTAACTGGCTAGCCTAAGTTATGCATTTGTTACAGACTATGTCTCTTGGACTTGTTTGTATTTCACTGAAGGTTCCTCAGTGGTTCTGTACATAAAACAATACACTTCCCTACAACAATCAGTGAATTTCTGTTCATCTGTATTTATTGATCTAATTGATGATTAGAAAACTCTTGTGCAATTAAATTAGCACATGAATAAAAGTGTGAATTTTCATGGAAAACATGAAATTGTCTGACTGATCCCAAACTTTTGAATGGTAGTGTATGTCAAATTAAACTTCCACACTACTAAAACAGACCCAAAAAAAAGGCAAAAATGTAGAATATTTGTGTATCAATAAGAATTACTACACAAAACAAACATACTGTAAATGCCATATTTTCAGAATTCTTACACATTTACATTCATTTCTACCATCTGAGGTTTGATGAGCACTCTTTTGATTATGTTGTGTTGCTGCACCCTCGTCTTTTCAGTACTGGCTGCTGCTATCTTGATCTGCTCTCCCCCTTATGTATAACAGAAAAGCACAATAATTTACCCCTTTTTGAACAGATCTTCTGGAAATTCTGTAAAAATCTGCACCACGTTTACACGGAAACTGGACTAGTCTTGGAAAGTGAACTTACTTAACAAACTCAAACAGCAGAAGTAAATGAACTTGTTACTTTACTTTCTGTTACTCAACTTAGTTCAATAACTTCTAACAGCTCCAAAGCCACCACTGCCACTCATGGTGATATTTCCTGATCACAGCTAGGTAAATATCAACCCTCTCAAAAGTCACATTTGTCTCTACCAGATCTGATTTGTGCATATACAAGATTGCAGCAAAATGTCATAAAATGGCACAAAACTCACGTGAAAAGTTCAGCTCAACCAGAGTGTTTAAATCGAGGCTGCAGATTCAACTGAAATGTATCTCTGAGGCTGTTGACAGAGCAGACAGCAGTTTTTTCATTTTTTGTGCCTAGCTAGCTGCATGTTTTTGTAATATATGTGAACTGATGCTACAACACAGCAATTTCAGCTTCATCTCATTTTGAAGAAATACAATGGTGATTACTTTAGGATCTTCCGGTGTTCCTTCAGTTCTGCTGTGCTGTCATCAGCAGTGATCTTGTTCTACTCGCATTGTTTGTCCCGAGACAGATGATGGATCTTGCGTACAGTAAACGGTTTACGCTCATGCATGCATGGCTCACATCCAGCAGTGACTCACACTGGTTAGCAGCAAAGTCCTCACAGTAAAGCCTTCGAAACTTCGGACAAACCCTGGTCATTATAAATAGACTTTGCAGTTCCTAGCTTGCTTGTTGGCTATATATATATCATGTACTAAAAAGAACTTTTGGTACAGGCACCACGCTTCAAATCAGGAAGCTGGCACATCTTGGATGAGTCTCTCCTTTGAATACATAAAGTCAAAATATTACCCATTCAGTTCCAACAAATCGTAGACTTCTACCAGGATTAGTGGTTTAGTGTCTTAATTTTAAACTGAAGGTTTAAAAGTAATCATTACTGCCCAGTGTCCACAAATATCAGTATGTCTACAATGTTTAAATATCGTTTTACATTTCCATTCATTGTAGCATGTATTAGCTTTTTGGCTAGAACGTACAGTTATAACTCTGAGTAGCTGTCACTGGCTCTATTTTGCTCTTGAACGCTTGGATGCTAACAGAGAAAGGTTTGGTGTTGAAGGGGAATGAGGTCCATGTGAGGACATATTCTGGGCTTGACACTGTTAAAAAAGAAATCCTCTCGGGTGCAGAATTTCTTGTGCCAACCTGACCTCCCCAAACAAGTCAGTCTATCTCCTTACACAAATGCAGGGACTTCCTGTTATTAAAATGAGCACACCACATTTTACAAGATCTACTGGTGCAATAATCATATTGTTTCAGTATTTATATCCATTGCATGTCTTGACTTTTTAATGTGACTCTGATTCAGACATTGTATAACTGTACAGTATTTGTGTATTCAGTACACATGTTTGCAATGTGAAGATCATTTTTTGCAGAAAGTAGCATGTGTGAAGCCATTTAACTAACATGTACAAGTTCTGAATGATTAGCTGAAGTGTGAAAGGTGCAGTCAGCAGAGGGGCAGGCTGTTACCTTATGAAAAGCATGACAAAAATAGACTGGCTTAAAAATGGCACCTTGATGGAGGACACCACAGCGGATGCTGAGGCCACAGGCAGAGAAGAGCTTACAAAGAAACTGTGATTTCATACTTTCACATTTTATTCTGTGGCAGTTATACTATTATAACAGCTGATTGTGATGTCGTTGGCGCTTGGACTTTTTAGTAAAAATGTATATAAAGAGATGGCACATAGCAGAATAATGGTGAATCTTAACATTTCCGTTAATATACAGGTAGTGACCTATGTATAGTACTCTTAAGATGAAGTTGAGCCTCGGTATTTCTCAAACGCTTGCACAGGAATGTACTGGGTCAAACTTTAAATGTGACCTCATCCGTTGACATCCTCTGGTTCACAAAGGGTACCAAGTCAACAAAATGCCCCCTCCATTTCAACATAATCTCACAGCAACAACAGATGCATCAGTCATAAACCCCCCCAGCCCTGTAAACAGAGGTTGAACAACAAGAATTGGCTCAGTCCCACCTTGGTCACATCAGTCAGCAGATGTCTGCCTCCTGCTACCAGTCTCCACTCCAGGGACTCTTATTTGGAGTTGTGTGATGCAATGAGGTATATCAGAAAGCTTGTTTCTCTGGGTACCAGAGGCAAAATGCGTCAGCTGCTAAATATTAGCCAGTGGTGTAACCAAGTAAGAGCTCCCCACCCACTCTGTTGTCCAATGCTAAGCAGATCAATGCCTTCTCTTCGGTGACATGAAGGCCCCTATTGTGTTTTCAAAGGTGCCAAACAGTAAAGTTAAGGTCCATGTGGGAGCCTGTCAGCCCTCACTGCTTAGTTACAAAAATAACCAATGACAGTGTCCATTTCATGCTGCTGCTCTGTCTTGCCCTGCCACTCGACACCTGCTGGTTATTCCAATGTGAGCTGGCTCGCCGGGTCCTGTGTTGCTGCTCAGTTTGGCCACACTGACTTGGGCGTCTATTTTGGTATCTTTTGAGCTTGCTATCAGGAGCCCGGCCGTACCAGTGCATTTGAACATGGATCTGAGGGCTTGACTCACTTTGGTGAGTTTTCTTTGTTTCTTCAACTTCAATTTTTTAAAAAAAAGTTATTTTCAAATGTGACTTACACCCGCTAACTAGAATATGTTCTCAGCAGGTGGTACTGCACTGGATTCTTGGATTCTACATTAAGGATTGTCTTTGATACCAGAGTCTGTGTTGGACTCTTGCATTCAGCATGGAAGACTTATCGCCAAGGTGAGGGAGCAGTGTGGTTTTACGAATGTTCACAAAGACATGAAAGAACCAGAATACTAGTTATAGGATTTTTACGTGAAGTTTTATAAAGTTTTAAGCTAAACATTCATGTCCAAATAGATGAAGAGAATGACCACTCTGCATGTCTGTTTTCTTCTTATAAAATAATTACACACACATACTGTAATTATCTTTGACACTGATATTTACGTTAGTAAATATAAAGCTATACTCTAATGGTTACGCCTTTACACAGTATGGTGAACTGGACTGCCTCATTCCTTAGGTATAAATACACAAACAGATGCTGGGAAAGTACCGTGGTTGCTAACTGATCTCTGGTTATGAGAGCTGGAAGATTGTTGGCAAGTATAGTGTCTTAGAAAGCCAAAGCATTCTGTAAAATAGAATAAACATACAGTAAAGTCACTAAGTTCTACCTAGTTCACCTGTTAGGATCAAAATAAATAAAGAAATATTTTTGATATTAAAAAGATTTTGTCTGACTGCCTGTGGTAAACTTACCTACTGTTCGTCAAACCATCCTTGACCGTGAACATTAAAGCTTCTCCATGACTGAGATGACTTTCCAATTATACACTTACACTTAAAGCATTATTGATTCACGACATGTCTTTGTTTAAATTTGTCTCAGTCAAGCTCTTCTTCTTATAAGGAGAGTGATGGTTGCGTGGATCGTTGAAGACTTGAGTTATATGTCGGTGGCTATGCTCCCAGGTCAGCCCATATAAATGGGTTAATGAGCTATTCTAAGACCTCACCCAGATAGCTAAAGTAAGCTACAGTAGAGCAGCTGCTGCTGAGGGGCTCTCTGACTAATGTGATGATTTACTTGCATTTCCTGCGCTCTGTGCTGTAAACGTTCTGGTGAGAATGTTGTATAGCAGCTTTGCAAACTGTATGCATATTAAACTAACAGTTATTACATTTGAAACACAAAAAGAAAGACTGCATGTGAAGGGTGCCATTGCCGTGTAAGGTGTTGGTGTTTCCTTTGAAATGCACAAATGTTCATATTTACGAGTATTTTTCCTATAAACGGAGCAGAAGTTGTTCTCATAGGCACCAAAAGTGTGCTTAGTGCTCACAGCTTCGGGCATCATAAGTGGCCTAAAATAGCCAAGCACATGCTATGAAGTGTTTGTCTACTGCCCGCATAGTGACAGCATGGTCAAAGCCAGCAAATGTCGTGTACATAAAGGTCATCAGTGCAACTACAGAGTTCAAAACCATTTATAGTAAACATTACAATCTAATTCATTTGTTGTAAATGTTTGAGCTGCACAAATGTTGAAATGTATGAAAAAACATTTCAACACCGACACTGATTTACTTTGCTTGTTTTTAGGAAATTTACGTATCTCTCCACTTCCCTGATGTCCACCTGAGCCGGAAGAGAACTGAGGATCTACGGAGCTGCACCAGCTACAGAGGAGGAAAGACTGGTGATGACAAGACAGAAAGACGCTGTCTTGTTGACATCATGAGCTGTGTGGAAAAGCGACACATGAGCCATCGGGTGGGAAGCATGCTTCACCATCGCTTCCCCAATGGCTTCACTGACCTGTTCATGGATGAGACTGATCGGGAGGTCAGCACTCTCACCGATCGAGCCTTCAGAAGCCTCTGTGTTGGAGATGACGCAGTTTACAACGACGATTTCTTGTACGGATACTCGCCTTTCAGCTGCCACAAACCTTTGGTGGGGGAGCTTAAAAAGAGTCATCATAAGGAATCAAAAAAACAAGGGCAAAACAAAAATGACACGCAGCCATGGAAGCAGCAGCAGAAGAATATATCCCAGATGTCATCTTTCCTCAAGGCACTAAGCGCCACAGAGGAAAGCTGTGAGGGGATGTTAATCAGAAATGGAGGCACGACAGACTCTAACGGGGAATCATGGGATAAGTCGGCACTTCGCAGTATCCAAAGAGAGCTTTCAGAATTCTCAGATTATCACAGCGGCCTCACAGATAGACATTACAAGAACCATCATCGACATCAGTCTGGCGATGGTTCATCTAACAAAACCAGCAAAGACCTTGGCCTTCCCTCAGGGAAATCTACAAAGACTAAAAATGGGAAATCCACTGTCAAACTAAGAAAACTGAACATCAAAAACTTTTTCCTCCACAGTGAGTTTAGTCCTTTTCAGACATGGACAGATTTTAATCGGTTCCCCTTTGGCCAGGAGGACACAGTCACTTCTATTCTCCCTACAGATAACATCCCTAAATGGTATGACTTGCCGTTTTACAAGGAGCTCACTGAGGCACATAGAAAAGAGACTCTGCATACAGAGGAGGTACAATCATGCCAGAAAGAGGCAGTTGAGCCCTCTCCCCCTACTGCTTCCAAACCCATCCCTCCCCCTCCTCCACCAAAGGTCCTGCCAAAGCCCTCAGCCACTCCAGCTGAGAAAAGGTGCTCATCAGATGGAGGGGAAGGGCATGCTGCCCCCTGGAGGCGCAACAGGTCCAGAGCAAAAAGCGCAATTCCAGTCAATCAGGCTGGGATACAACCTCAAGACAACTATTCAAAAGCAGTGGATGAAAGCCTCTTGCTGGTCAAAAAGGAGGCTAAATCTGTGGAAGTGAAAGCAGTGGAGGAAATCAGCTCTTTGGCCTCTACTCCGTTCAGTATCTGCCAGCTGATGACTCCCCTTATTCCCTCCAGACAACCAACAGAAACATCAGAAATCCTCCAAACAGTCCTCTCGCCCTCTGCTCTTGACCTTCCTCTTAGACCACACTCCGAGGCCAAGGTGACCCCTGAACCTCCAGTGAAGAGGGAGAGCTACAAGTCACTCGCCTCCAGCATCCTCTTCAACCTCAAAGACAACAGGAAAAGGGTGAAGAGCCGCTACAGCCCACCTAAATTCAAAACTGTAGAGTTGCCTGAAGGTGGTGCACAGTCTCCACTATCAGATCAAGTGAAACATTCACAAGCTGGTTCTGAGGGCAATGCATCTGGCTTAAGCACTCCGGCCATTCTGAGAGATGGCCTGCCAGTTTGCAGTCCTATTCTGGAGCCTACTGGATCTCCAGTTGTTGGTCTTACAAAACACGACTCTGACAGGCCTCTGTCAGATGATTATTTGCTGTCAAATCTACTGCAAACCAAAACAGGTAGTCTTGGGGAAGAGGTCACCATCTCCCCCAATATACACTCAAAAAAGAACAAGAGCCCCAACTCTAAAAAGCAAAACTACCCCTCTCTGAATCTGTATAAGAAAGCCAGCCCTGTTGACGGTGATATGAAATATCTTCAATTCCCTCTGAGCACCAACACTCCTGCACACATAGATCCACCAACCAAGACAAGTGAAGTTTCATCGCTCACGTTAAACAAAGAACTTTCTCCAAAGGCACTGCCAACAAACACAGAGCTTTCACCGAATACTTTAAATGTCATCAAAGATCGTTCACCCATAATTTCACCTCATGCACTTGAAAAAGAGGGGCTGTCATCAGGAGTTAAAAGACCCCCGAATGTACCAGAGAAAACAAAACGGCTAGTGAAAGACACCAAAGACAAAGACTTTGGAGTGCAGCAAAAGGAAAAAGATACTGCAGGCCAAGCCATGAGCACAAAGGATGTGATCAGAGCAGCAAGGGAAGCGATTAATGCAGCCAAAAATAAAGCTCTATCAGCAACCCATTCAGATAGCATTAGTAAGGCTATGTCAGACCCAGACGAACAGAGGCAGAAAGAAGTAGATGAGAATGTTTTGAAAGAAACGTTTAGCAGCAAGAGGGAGAGTTTGGTTCAAGATAACAACATTTTATCTCAAAATACAAATGATACAACCAGTACAACACTGGTTGGTGAAAACAGTAACATCAAGAAAGAGCCTCCGCCAGTTCCAAAGAGAAATTTTGCTAAATCGGACATTCAATTTGCTCTTGACAAACAGCAAACATATAATGTTGACAAAGTCTCCAATGGTGATTCAGGAGATGCAAAACTAGATTTACCACCAAAAGAAAATGAGTCTGTCCAGAAACAAGGCAAGCACAAGCATATATTCTCAGCCAGACAGAACAACTATATCAAATATCAGAGGTATGCAGTGACGGACGATGAACATGTAGAGGAGATTGAGGAAGGCGACCCGAATGTGAACACAATAATGGAAAAAGATGATGAGATGATGTCACAAAGAGAAATAAGAGATAGCGAACATATAATTAATGATTTGCAGGCTTTGAAAGAGCTGGAGAGAGCAAGGCTTGGGGATCGTATTCTTGAAAAGAACAAACTAGGGGTTGTTAACATAGATGAGGAGACCAAGGCTAAGAATGATTTGATCTCAAGGGAGCTTCGGAATATAAAGAGAGGCATGCTGTCGATGAGAGGAAACACATCGGCTAAGAGAGAAATATTCTCAAACAAAGAGAAGGAGCAGAGCAAGCAGGAAGCTTTCACAAAGTTAGACGGTAATGTCATAGTGAATAAAGCACTTATAAATGACAATTATGACAAAGCCAAAATGGCACTTGAAGAGATCATCTCAGAAAGGCAGAGGAGAAAGAGTAAAACCACAGAGCAGGATGCAAATCCAGATGAGAACGTTAGCGATGAAAGTTTCGCAACAAGGCTACAGCAACGTCAGACAGCGAGGAAAGATTCTATGACAGAAGTCAGGGAAAAACACAATGATAGCACTTTTACACTTACAGATGTAAGAGAGAGGCTTGGTGATCTGAGAGACCATAATCACCTGAGACAGATTTTGTCACAAACTGAACCCAGACTTGGTGAGACTCACAGAGCAGGTGGTTGGATAGCACTACCTGGCATGGACAAGACTAGCAATGAGCTGAACACACTCCTCAAAACTAAAACTAAATATGTGAATGATAAATTAACTGATAGTCCTAGCTATATTTGTGATAATTCAGAGGTTAATTTGAGGCAAGTAGCGAGACAGGTGTCTGAAGAGAGCGGAGAGTACCTGATGAATGAAACTGATGGCAAAAAGTTAAATGCTCCTCCTGTTCCTCCGAGGAGTAGAAAAGGAGGCAGTAGAAGAGATTCAAACGTCACCATGGAGAAAGATGTAGTCGATGAAAATGACTTTAACAAATATGAGAAAAATGAAAATTGTGACACACGTATATATGAGACGAAGACAGATTCAGAAACACACAAAGTAGGTAGTGAAAAATCTTTGCCCAGGCAAAGCCAAATCAGTTCTGACAAAGACAGGTGGGATGAGACTAATGTGGCTAATTCAAAAGCATTCACTGCAACCGATGCGGTGCGACATGAGCCTGTTTCAACTTCAAACTTCAAGCAATCAGAGTTCAGAGAAAATGATAATAAGTCAAGTAACGTACAGACATACAGCCCCACAAGGGAGGCCACATTTGAAAACAGCAGCGCGCAGGCAAAGGAAACATCCAAGATAAAGCGAAAGGCCCCTTTTAAACCAGACCATCTAATCACGCCAGATGACAATGTAACTAAAAGTCTAGCAGCAGAAGAAGAAGCTGACAAAATTGATAGACCTAGGGAGGATGTAAATTTGGATGCAGCCACTCTCACTGAAACCCCCAGACACATAATATCACCGTTGCTGCTGGTAAATGGTGTTAACATCAACCAAAGCCCACCAGACCAAGCCAGCTTGTCCTCAAAGTCTTCCTACTTCTCCGTAGAGAGTGCATTGCACAGAAACACTGAGTCCGAGACAAATGTTTACCACTCACTGGAGAACTTGCTTGCAGAAGTGGAGGAGGTTGACGAAGCAATTCAGAATGTTTCACGAAATACACAACCGGATTCGGACAGAACAGAGTTGGAATATTATTCTTTAAGTGATCATGAAAGTGAGCCAGAGGTTGTAAAGCGGCCGATTAAATCTCCTCAAAAAGAGGCTAAAGCACTGAACAAGGTCACCAAAGAAAGTGAAAATACCGCCAGAGATCCAAGTTTAGGTCATGATGACAATAACTCAACAACGATGTCACCCTCTAATCCTTTCTCTCCGACTTTGGGGATCCCTGCCTTGTTTAAAGTCAAAGATAACACCTTCAGTAATAAGTTGATAAAGACTGTACAACCCTGGTCACCAAGAGGAAGTCTGAGTGGTTCAGAGAGGGGAGAGGAAGAGGCACATCAAGTAAAGGAAAATCCAGAACTCCCACTGGTGATTGAAACTCTCACCGGTAACAGCACCTTAATTCCAGCAGAAATCTTTAAACCTACAGAGATTTCATTAAACCAGTCACCACCCCTGCTACTCTCACCTTCAAATCTCCAAAATGAAAACCTGAAGACACCCCAGGCTGGATGTTTCCTCACTGTCCCACAGGAGGAAGACAGGTTTTCTGGGGTGAGTCCGTCATCTGAAGGCGTGGAGAGCTTACCAACCAGCACAGGTGACACGGCTGATGAGATGACAATGAACGCTGGAGGGCCGGTGGAGCGTCAAGTGACAAAGTTACCCAGCGAATGCTCGGGCTCCACCTGCAGTGGTAATGACAGCCAAACAGGGCTGCCCAAGCCCCCAGCTGTCTTACCCAAATCTGAAAAGGCAGTTCTAAAAGCCATTAAATTGGCAAATAGAAGAATTAAGAAGGAAGAGGCCCAGAAGTCAACTCACAAGTCTTCTCAAAGCAGCAGCAAACACAGATCAGAAAGACACAAGAGTGAGAGATCTGAGCACAAAAGTAGCAGCAGTAGTAAAACTAGCAGGAGCAGCGAGAAAAAACAGAGAGAAAACACTGATGATGGTCAGACTCACAATGAAATCCACCAAAGCAAAAACAGCAATGACCAGAATGAGCAGCTACCGAGCAACAGTGAAAGCCATCACAACCACAACCGGACAGAAATGAGGCACAAGACTCGGAGAGAGAGCTACGATTCGGTGGACAGCAGAGAGGCGCCTCCTAGAGTGGCATCAGAAAGGCAGGGCCGCAGCAGCGACAGACATGTCAGAGATAAACCAGAGCAAAGACATTACAGCAGCGACAGGGTTTTCAGTAATGTCCCTGTGTACAAAGCTCACGTCAGCGACAGACCCATGTCGGACCGACCCTTCCAACGGTCACAAAGTATTGATAGGTACTTGGGGGATAAAGTAGAGCGCAGACTCAGTGCCGATACATCTGTCAGTGAGAAGCTTGATCCCAGGACCCAGCGCATTGAGAAATCCATCATGGACGAGCTTCAACAGAGAGGCAGAGCCAGAGACAAGGCGAGCAGAGACAACCCGCTGAGGAGGAGTCACAGTATTGATGCGTACAGCACCGAAGTACCTCTTCCTTCACCCCTGTCCCGCCAGTCCAGCCACACTAGCCAGCTTTCTCGCCAGTCTAGCATCGAGCACACAATTGTTACGCAGTCCTTCCCTATGACCCAGCGTAAGCTCCTCCAGGATCCCGACTCAGGGCAGTACTTCTTTGTAGATATGCCAGTACAAGTCAAGACGAAAACCTTCTTTGATCCTGAAACGGGAAGCTATGTGCAGCTTCCAGTCCAGCCACCGGAGGGCGCTGTTCCTCAGCCGTCCCCCATGGAGGTCTTGACCCCGCCGATGGTTGTTTACCACGGCTTTGTCCCAGTTCCTCTGTCCCCCATGGCTCGGAAAGCCACCATCCAAGCACCTCATATGAAACCGGATGAGTTTGAGCAGAGGCACCTTGAAAGGTCACGGCAAATGCTCTGCAAGGAGGGACGTCCATATTTAGAGCCAGTATATGGTCAACACGACCACATGTTGGGGGAGTTTATGGGCACTGAGGAGCTGGACTGTCCAAGCTGATAGAGCAGGAGGTTTGAAAGGAATAACCCTCCCTTCACTAATGCTGTTTTGTATCATCAAATTGTGGTGTTCATTGCATTCCAGGAGCTATTTTTGTGATGTTTTTGACATGGTATACCTTTTTTCAACAGATCTTATCGACATTTACTTCAGTTAGTGATTTTCTACATTTTCTAGAAGGCTTATAGACCAGCAAAAAGATATCAGTAATGAATTTCTCCCTGAATGGATTGATTCTTGGAAACTGGTACTAAACAACTCTAGGAAGGAGTCCTTGGGCTTCTAAATATTTTCTGCTGTTAAACACCATCACAAATATCTTCTTGTCATGTTCGACCTGTTATAGTCAGAATGAAAAAAGTGCACCAGAAAATGCCACTAAAGTGGTCCCAGAAATGCAAAGTACATCACCAACAGTGCTAAAGTGTTTCAGGTTAGATTTTTTTTCTTTGTTTTCTCATTTCAGATCTTTGGCTCTGATTTTGCTTTACTTGCCTTAAACTTTTTTTTTAAGACACTGAAGCTATGCCAGCTTTGTGAAGCTACTGAGGTCTCTCCTGAGTTTGTAAAGACGATTGACTTTGACTTTAGAGTAAACTGACAAGAATAATGAATTTGTAGATGAATGATATTTGTTGAATGCAATTATTTCAATGTGTATTAAAGGAATTATGTAAGATAATGTGCAATTTTTGAGAAAGACTAAGAGGACATGGATGATCCATGTACATAATGTATCTAAGTGTAAACAGAGAGGGCAAGACTGAATGTAAGATGTTTATTTATTGTAAATGCTGACAGTTTGTTAAATACAATGGTGGTGTTGGGTCTCCACTACTTTTCAGGTATTGTGGCTTTTTGTTTTCTTACCTGCTAAGTTTGCCATCTTGAGATTTCTTTTTTCACCTGACAGTTCGAAGTCATTTAAGTTATCATTATATAAATTTGAAATAAAAACTAAATTAACTGAAGGAATTGTCCTTGATTTGTATGTTTATGATCTCGACTTGTCATGTCCACACAGCTAAATTTTCAAAACATTTTGCATGCAAAGTTAAAATTACACCTGTTAAGTCTGTTTTATACGTCCCAGATTTCATTTCTACTGTCTAAAAGCTTGAACTGGCATTATTGCAATGACTGTTTTGTTGTTGTTTTTTTTAATATGCAGAGGACATGAAGGTGAATCGGTTTTGCAAGTTTGTTGCATTTGCATTTTTTCTAAACTAGAATCGAGCAGGGCTGTCTTGTGTCTGTGATCCATTCCAATAAAAAAACAACTGTTGTATTTTTATTGTACCAGTGTTATTAATTTAATTGCACTGACATTCTTTTAATTAATTTAAGCAAATTATATTTAAGTATGTGTTTTAACATCGAAGATTGCAACTGTAGTGATAAAATTATCATTAAGTTACAAACAGTGGCATCATTTTTTACATAATACTTGAAACATGCTCACAATTGCTTTCTATCAGTCGACAATTCAATTCTTTATTAATCAAATATTAGAATTTAATTCACAAGTGAACAGTTGTTCTACAAAGACTCTTTCTAGTGTGGAAGTGAATCTATGATGGACCCTGTTTCTTTTTTATTTAGCAGGACCAGCACATGAAATATCTATCAGCCCTTTAAACACAAGGTAACTCCATTAAGTAGTTCATTTTATTTATTTGTTTGTTATGTCGTCAAAATTTTCTATTTCTAACTCAAAATATGCTGATTGTTTTTAAATGTTAGAATCAGTGAATTTAGTCTTAGTTTAAAGTGATTGTATCCAACATATCCAGAAATAAACTGACAATAAATTGTATAATTATTATATATAATATATAATATTATATATAATAATTATAAAATTATTATATTATATATAATAATTATAAAATTATTATATATAATAATTCAATGCTTTTTATTTATTTGTATTATTTTCTACATTGTAGACTAATACTGAAGATTAATACTTTTTTGTGTACAACATAATTCCATATGTATTCTTTTATAGCTTTGATGTCTTCAGTATTAATCTACAATGTAGAAAATAATTAAATAAAAACCATTAAATGAGAAGGTGTGTAAAAACTTTTGACTGGTAGTGTACAAGATGCATTTTTATTAATAAATAAAATTGTGGAAATTGAAAAATAAAAAATATTATAATGAACAATTCTAACAAAATTAACTGTAAATCAAAAGTTGTCACAGTTGTAAATAATTTCGGGTTAAACTGTAGCTACTGTGATATGAAATTAAAATGGAATGAAATTGAAAATAAGTTTCTTAAATACAGAGAAGAATAAACAAAGTACAGTCTATGTTTCAGCTATACCTCTCTGCTGCCACCTTTTGGTCAGACAATGTAAAGACACAAAAAAGAAAGTTTCTGGCCGCTTTTGTGCTGCTTTCATGTCTGTGTCTGCCCTACTACAATAAGTAAGAAAAACCGGACGATACAAGCCAGAGGCTGTACTGGTGATGGACCCTTTTCCACCACCATTATTCATATTTTAAAGGCCAAACAGTTAAATTGACAAATAAGAAAGTACTTATTTGTTGTAGCCCCAGTAGAATATAATCACACTTTGTTACAGGGGAAAAAAATGTACATTTAATGGGACTTCCTATGCTGTGTAAACAACATGGACAGTCACTGAACTGAGAGAGTTGTCCAAATTGTTTGGCTCTATTTGCATATGTTTAGGTATTTTTTCAATTAAAAATCAGAAACAAAATAGCTTGGAATCCTTAGATTACAAAGGGTCAGTGATTAATAGCTGCACATCTTTTAATAATGATACAGTATTTAAACATATGCACAAAAATACAGCGAACCATCACTATCACATCCCTCACAGCCCCAGTGTTCAAGAGTAGAGGCAGCCCAGTCTCAAGCCAAAATGTGTGACATCCACACTGGTCCACAGTACCAAATATGTTATTTTCGCCAAAAAAGCAGTGAAATTGTGAGACTCGTAAGTTTTTCGGGGGCTTGTTATTGTGTGTTTTAAACCAAACTACGACCTATAGTGTCTAAACGTAATCTAAGTAGCTTTGTAGCATAAACCAAAGCAAATACTGACTGAAAATAGTGACAAAAATGGCAACTAACACAAACAAAATGTAGCAGGATAAAACAATGGCCCAACACAGGACTCAAACTCTAGTCTCCTGAGTGAAAGTCCTGTGTTTGGTTGTTGCCGCTAAATGCAGTTATGTTGCTATTTTTTTATGTGTAAAACTAAAGAAACTTGCCATGTGTTTCATGGGACAAGACACTCACATGGCCATAAGAGAAGTACAAGCCAAAAAAAATATAGGTATCTCACAATCTTCCAGCCTTGAGTAACAGATATTCTGTGCTGTAAACCAACATAGCTCTTCCGTACACTACCGTTCAAAAGTTTGGGGTCACCCAGGCAATTTCATGTTGTCCATGAAAACTCACACTTTTATTCATGTGTTAACATAATTGCACAAGGGTTTTCTAATCATCAGTTAGCCTTTCAACACCATTAGCTAACACAATGTAGCATTAGAACACAGGAGTGATGGTTGCTGGAAATGTTCCTCTGTACCCCTATGGAGATATTCCATTAAAAATCAACCGTTTCCAGCTAGAATAGTCATTTACTTCATTAACAATATCTACACTGTGTTTCTGATTAATTTAATGTTATCGTCACTGGAAAAGAAATGCTTTTTGTTCAAAAAATAAGGCCATTTCTAAGTAACCCCAAATTTGGAACGGTAGTGTATGTTGTTGTGACACTGCGTTCATACAGGAGACTCATCCAGTCAATGACAGCCGCAGCTTAACGCCACCATGTCGTCATACTGCTTCAAAACCACGTTCTCCTCATCGTCAAAATATAACAGACTGATAGACTGGAGTCTGTCAGGCACACAGCAGGGAGCTCCCACTTCATCGCTGGAGAGCTTCAGGGCGTGCATGATGGAGCGCACCGTGGCGTGGTTGGTGGCTCTGAGGCCTCCGCCCAGAGGGAACGGGCAGGAGCCTTTGCAGTGGTAGGCGTTGTATCCGCGTGGAGAGATGATCCAGCCCGACCAGCCGATCTCGTCGAAGTCAACAAAGAGGGGAACCCGCTGGCAGGACTGGGAGCGGCCGTGGGGCACGAAACCTGAAGATGCACGTCGCCTCCTGCTGCGGATGTGGTGAGGATCAGGTACTGCTGCAGCTGGTTGAGCTACCGAGGGCAAAGATTGGGTTAGGATACTGTGACATACTGTACAATCACAACCGTTTCATTTTGGGCACACAGAGTATCAAAATGTACATTTTTAAAACCGAACTACCAAAAAATGCACACTGACACCATCTTACCCAGGTATGACTGGTTTGATGCTGCTGTCCTCCCATCGTCTGAGAATATAACCAAGTAGGCATTTGTGTCTGACAGCTCTGCATTCTGTTTAGATGAAGGCACCACTGAATCCATCCAGTTACCAGATGGAAGTGTTGTCACCACCAGGATGCCGTTGTTCTCCTGACTGTTCCGGATCCACTTAGATACCTGAAAGTCAAAGCATGATTGAAACCGTCCATCCATCATCTACACACCACTTAATCTTCATTAGGGTCGCAGAGGTGCTGGAGTCTATCCCCGCTGACCCAGGGTGAAGGTAGGGGACACCCTGGACAGGTCGCAGGGCCACATATACACACAAATAATCACACTTCCCATTCACACCTATGGACAATTAGTTACCAGTTAAGCTCAGCATGTTTTCGGACTGTGGGAGGAAGCCAGAGGACCAAGAAAAAACCCACACATACACAGAGAGAACATGCAAACTCCATGCAGAAAGATCCCAGGAAGGCCGGGACAAGACCCGGGGATCTTCTAGCTGCAAGGCAACAATGCTAACCACCAAGCCACTGTGCAGCCCCTATCACTGAAACCAGTTTAACAAATTACTTGAACTGGAAATGACTAAACAACAGAATAGTGCTTTAGCAGAAATTGCAACATTTGAGCAATGATAGGGAAACAGTACTGTGCCAGAGAGGATGAAACCAAAAATCTCTGTTAAAATATGAAATTAGAAATTTCACCAAAAAATCCCCAAACTCCTCAAAATAATATCCTTAAAAAGTAGAAAAATTATAATAAAAAATGACAATAAAAAGGACCAAAATAATCATAAAAATATTAAATAAATTATTTAAAGAAATTCACAAAAAACGCCTCCAAAAATATCCTAAAAAATGAAAAAATGTTGAAAATTATAATAAAAAAATATAATAAAACAAAAACAGAGAAATATAATCCTAAAAATATTCAATTGATTATTTAAAGAAATTCACCAAAAAACTCCTCCAAAAAATGTCCTAAAAAAATGAAAAATTCTAAGAAAATGATAATTTAAAAAATAGGAAAAAATAATCCTAAATATATTCAATAAATTATTTAATCAAATTCACCAAAAAAAAATCGTAATTTTTTTTTTTTAAAATAATAGAACAAAAAGTAATCCTAAAAATATTCAATATAGTGGGTGGTACCATTTGAGTAACATTGAAGACTTCCCATCCTTGTGTGTACAGGGGCACCAGTCTGGAGGTGATGAGGTTTCCTCTCCATGGCTTCACTCTGCTGTCCAGCACCTCATATAGATCCACCTGGACAGTCAGAACACACTGATGTTATCCACTGAACTGCATTCAGCCAGTCTGGCACCAAAACCTTCGAATCTGTGTGAAGGTCCTGCAAGTATTAAATGTTTCCACTGATGCAGGATGACTGATCTTAGTTGTAGTCGGTGTGATGAAGCATTACTGTTGTCTCCAAAATACTGAATCAGCCAACATCGACACATCACTCAAAATATTATAGATTCTGTTCAGGTGACGTTTGCATTTTCGTGCTCTAAAATCAACACTGAAACATTTTTAACATATCTACATAATCACAAATGTCATATATTCTCCCTCAGACCAGCTGACCTTATAGAAATGTGGGCCGTGTGACTTTCCGAGGTAAAACTTCTGTTTCTTTCTGAACCAGCGGAACTCCGCTTTGATCATCCTCTCCTCTCTGCCGAAAGACGACAAGTTGAAGAAGTGAAATCTCTCTCCAGCATGACCTGCAGACGACAACATATCCAATCAACATCTTCAGAGAGATAAAATAATGTCTTATTGAAGGAATGGCTGTTAAACACACACATGCCCGTGCGCAAACGTGCGTAAACGCAACTTTGGGTAACAATTACGCACGCCGATTCATAGTATTAAAGGTTATCGTACAAAAGTAACGTTATCTTATTTTAAGACATTATGTTATTTTCTTCTGCTCACCTTTGTCTTCAAAACTCCGCACAATGTTTCCCTCCAGAATCTCCTTCTGGCTTTTTAGGGTCCCATCGGAAACTGACACCGCGTTAAAAAGATCCAGCATAAACTGAGGCGCTTTCTTCCGAGGAGCCGCCGCCGATCCACGGGGTAAAATGTTCAGACTGAACAACGCATCCAGCTTCTGACTCGCTGTATTTGTGGCATCCAACCCGTCCTGCTTCCCCGCCGTCCCTCTGTGCTGCGGGATCACCAGCGGGGTGACGCATCTCAGCTGGAGTGCGAGAAGGACGCAGAGGCGCAGAGCTGCTGCTGTCATTTCGGGAGAGGGTGGACTGAGCTCTACACCTGTGGGACGGTGGGAGATAAGGGCGCTGCTTGTGATGACAGGCTGTCCTTGTGTTCAGCTAACAGCAAGAGATGATTGGGGCGTGATTGATGATGGAAAAAAACACAAAGGAAAGGTGAAAACGACCTGAGAGTCAACGATAAAGATTTAAAAAAAACAAAAAAAGTAAACGACTAATTTCCCCTTTATTTGTACGTCTTGTTTAGAGAAGCTTAGAGGCCGTTTGGCTTACTTAACCTTTTAAATAGATTTTTATCAGAAAGTATAGGCCTGAGAGTGCTTGTAGAAACTTCCGTGTCTCTACAAACTGTTAAGAAAAGATCAAAATGAGAGAATCTGTCACAAAATGAAGTGCAAAAAATAAGTATGGATGGAATAAGTATGGAGAGTATGAGTATCACTTAATATGCATTGTGAATGATGTTAATTTATAGTGTTATTATTATAAGTTTTATGCTAAAATATATTAATTTAGCATAAATTACAGCAAACAATCCGTTTTCTTCACTTCGGTGCCATGAGCCTACAACAGGCACCCATTAGAGGCCAATCAAATAAAGTTATCCCATTATGATGTTTTGTCGCGGTCGTTGCACATCATGCGTTTCTCTGTCCAGCTGTCTGTTATCAGTACGAGGCCAGTCGCTGGAGAGCAAACGAAGCACGGAGCCGTGACGCACATGAAGCGCGTTTTCAAAAGCTCCCCTGTTAAATGCGCACATTTCCACAAAACGCAAGACGCTCTTCGCTGTTTGGACAGTGACTCAGAGTTAACACCCGGACCAGTGTTTATTCCTCTGGTAACATGAATCTGAGATGATCTCGAATCAATCAGCTCCAACAAAAGGGATCAAATTCCTAAGATCGTCCTGCTGATCAATGGCTCTGTGTCCCCCCCTGCTGATGATCACATTCAGGAATGATGATCCCCTCATTTAGAGGCCATTACTCATGTTTAGGGCCACGCAGTAAATGAGCCTTTTTCTGATCTCTCTCAGTAGGAACACTGTCAGATAAGGCCCAGGATAGATTGTAGCCATAAAGACTGTCAACAAGAAGACACCAGGAGATCAAATGATGATTGGATTTGCTGAAGCAAAACGTTTATTCTGACTTTATTCCATGCTTGGTCATGTTATTTTTAATTGTAAAAGTTTAATATGGGATATATGTGATTATGTAAATACTCATGACAAAGTTCTGAGTGTATATTTGGAAAAATTAAATGTTGCAGGCTGTTGTGTATCTTCTTTTGGTTTGTTTTCAATTTAAATATGCTGGTAATTGTGCAGGGGAGAGCTGAGAACCAGGCAGTGGGTCAGGAGGACTCATATGAAGGCAGAGCACATATGTTCCAGTGTTCACATGTGACCGTATGTGTGTGACTTGTGGCACATGAGACAGCTGGTGAGTGTGGGATGTCCTCAAATGTTTACACTGACCGTGTGCTGATCCCTGATAGACTTAAAGGGAAGCCCTCTGACGTAGATCCTCTCACAGCACTTCAGGACAGACCATGGTGTCCCACATTTGACCTGATTGATTACAAGTATACAGTAAGGTGGGCGGCATCAGCTGTAAAGTAATAGTTTAACATTTTATCACACAATGTAGAAAAGATGGCTATAATCTATTTGAATTAAATGTCAACTGTCAATAATAGCCAACTTAATTTTGGACCATAAATCTACATCCAGTGGTCATGGTTCTTTCTTTTCTCAGGTTTGAGGACTGGTACCACTCCTGCATCACCACCTTAATATAAGAGACAGTAAACTTAAAGCAAGAAGGTGGAAACAGCCAAACTGGCTCTGGCCCAAACAAGCTTCCAGGAATTTCCTTGACTGTATGTAAAACTGGACGACTGCTCCATCACTTCTCGAATAGGTTTCCTGAGTGATGCTCATTGAAGCTCATTAGGTTTGCTGTGCCATCTCAGCAGCGCCTGACTCCTCCTAACTCCCACCTAATCCAGAAATAAGCAAACAGGTGGAGCACGAGTGGGGCTCAGGTGAGTCATGCAAACATCTCTGCGTCATGAACTGTCCTGTGACAACCTGCTATTTAAAGCAGACACAGCTGTAATTGTGCTTCACTTTAAGCCTTAATACAATTCAAATGCATGAATTCTGAAAAATTCACTTCTTGTATAGATGTCATGAAGGGGTTACAGTATATAGACCATAAGCATTCTTTGCATGCTCATTTCTGCTGTAAAGCTGGAGATTTTAACATAGAGGTCGATGAGGGTTCACTAGCTTTTGGTGCAGCCTCATATGGTGCACCAAATGTAAAAGTCACTGTTAAATAGGCGACATTTTGTGAACATTTAGTTCACTTTTCTCACATTTAGCTCATTTTTCAATAAATGTTAATCTAAATCTAAATGCTAAATCTAAATGTTAAATCTAAATCTAAATGTTAAATCCAAATCTAAATGTTTTATCTAAATCTAAATGTTAAATCTAAATCTAAATGTTAAATCTAAATGTAAATATTAAATCTAAATCTAAATGCTAAATCTAAATGTTAAATCTAAATCTAAA